>NC_136702.1:1572799-1578475 GCF_947650265.1 Symphodus melops | reverse complement strand
TATCAGAGCTGATTATATATTTAAAAAAAAAAAAAAACACAGCAGGACTCTTTCTGACACTCACCTCCTCATCCTCACATCTCAGGTACCATCTCTCTCTCTCTCTCTGCCTGAGGTGTGTGAGTGTGTGTGTGTGTGTGTGTTTCCACGTGTGCAGACTTACAATTCAAACACCATGTAGAGCATCCCGTCTGAGCTGTAGGTCTCCAGCAGCTCCACGATGTGCGGGTGCTTCAGCATGTGGCAGATACTGGCCTCCCTCTTCAGGTCTGAAAACACAGAGAGAGAGAGAGAGAGAGAGAGAGAGAGAGAGCGAGAGAGCGAGAGAGAGAGAGAGAGAGAGAGAGACAGAGAGAGAGAGAGAGAGAGAGAGAGAGAGGTTCATATCAAGCATGCAGGACAAATCGTTCCTCCCTGTAAGGACACATCAGGCCATCTCTTCTGCATCGTGAGTCGTGATGTCATCCATGCATCATTTAAGAAGGGAGAGGTGTTCATGCTGCAAATGTTAGCTACCTGTTGAGCTAGCGTCCATCACACCTGTGTTTACTTTTAGAGCTAAACTTAAAATCTGTGTGTGTGTGTGAGACTTTGATTTAATCCATTTTTGAGTCATACGACCTCCTTTCAAAATTCCTCTTGTTTAACTTTTAATCTACGCCTGAAGCGACCTTGCTTTGCCTCGACTTCATCACTTATGAGGTCTTAGATTTGTCTCAGGTTGACGAAACCCTGTCAGACTTTCTTTTTTTTTTTTTTTAATTAAGCTGACAAACACCGACTCTGCAGGAGTCACGCTGACACAGCCGGGAGAATGCTGCACGTTAAAGCAACGAGTAACTTCCTCCAGGTTAATAAACCCTGAAGTCTACGTCTCCACCCGTCCTCCTCCTCCTCCTCCTCCTCCTCCTCCTCCTCCTCCTCCTCCTCTTCCTCTTCTAGGTGTTTCCTCAGCTCCACTCTCACTCTTACTCTTAGCAGAGATTAAACTGTTGAAATGCACAGCACAGCGAATGGCTCGCTCTCCTGAAAAAGTGTGAAGATGACTCATCTGACTGTCTTGTATGCAAATTAAAAAAAAAACCACAAACACGTCTGTGCTCTCTTCGGTTCAAGTGTTGTTTGTTTGCATAAGCTCCCATTACATTATTTCCTCTCGCAGCTGCCTGGAAATCAGCACGCTGGGATACTGATTTCTTCACTTACACGGAGGAGGTTAGTGAAGCTGAAAGGCGGGCGGGCTTGTTTGATGGAGACGCCGGGGAGCGCCGACAGACAGCGAGCTAACACACACGCCTTCTCAGGAGACGCACAGCTGCGAGAAACTTTACGTTGACTTTGATTTTGAGGGGATGAAAACAGACGAGACGAGTAGTGTAACAGGCCCCGTGTGCACAGACAGAAACCTGTAGCTGTGATGGGGAAAAAAAATGCAGGAGAAATCTACAGCTCAGAATGGAGCTCTGAAACCTTCAAGCTTTTCTTTCTTTAACATCTTCTACAAAGGCCCACAGTTCGTTCTCTCTCTGCACTGTGTGCCGTCTGTTTTCTGACCTCGTCGTTACGTTACTGTAGGTTGATTTATGCGTTTTCATCCTCTAAAAACCTTTTTTACTTTGGGCCTCTTTCTTATGCATTTCTTGGACAGACAGGACTGTGGATAGAGAGAGAAATCAGGGAGAGAGCTGTGGACGTTCTTACAGGATGTAAATCTGAACACGGACTCTCCCATCCATCCGTCTTTCATCCCTCCATCCTTTGATCCATTCAGACGCTGCTCGCTGCAGCTGCTTTCTGAGACCTTCATCCAGACTAGAATCAGAAACGTCTCTCAATCAGCTGACAAACGCCTCACCGAGCACTCTGCACTGCATTAAACTCCATTTCATCTCTCTCTCTCTCTCTGCTGAGCCAACCTAAACATGCTCCATATTCACAAGATGAATATTCCAGATGGGGGGGGGAAAAGCTGCAGCAGCTGTTAGCATGCAATCTCACACACATTCACTGAAAGTTGGCGTATTGTTCCTTTATGGATGCACTGACATTTAATTAAGCTCCACAGTTGAAGCCACGAGACCCCTCAGCGCCAACATTAAGCTAATCCTCTGAGCAGAGGCGCATGGCGAAGGGGGCTAGCGCTAACATGATGCTAATGCTGCTAAAGCCGGATAAGTGGCCACCTTCGGGGGGGGGGGGTGTTGCAGGCTGCTGATGTTTTAATGTCATGTGGCGAGTTTACAGCTCGACGAGTCGGTCACCATTAACAGCTGCAAGAGAATAAAGAGGACGCTTCAGAAAATGAACTTAAAGAAGGTTTTTTATTAAGTTACTTAAAACGGCACCAGGTTTTGTCCTTTCAGTGGAGTGTGTGTGTGTGTGTGTGTGTGTGTGTTTTGATCCTGCTGCCAAATCGTAAGCAGAAGAGAATTAATCAGAAAAAAAAAAAAAATGTTGGAGGAAGAGATAACAGCAACACTTTAAAACTCTGCACACACACTTCTTTCAAAAAGCACTAAAGTCGAAGTGTTAGCGTCTAAGTTCAGCTCTCTAATATCCGATGAAACTCTTCACCTCTTCACCGGAAAACTACAAAAGAAATTAAACTTTCAGGTAGACGTGCATTACGCAGATAAAGACGTCGGCTGATTCAGGAGTTTGGGATGAGGTGGAACAAAGGGAAGCGAACATCCTCCGACTATCAGAGAGGGAGGATGTGAAATATGGACGAGTGTTTGAGGATCTCAATCTGACGTCTTTCCTCGAAACTCTGAATCCACGTGAAGCTAAAGTTAATCAATCACCGAATTGTGATTTACACTCTTCTCGCTTCTCACACACATATACACAAGCTTGGTGCCTTGCTCAAAGGCACCTTGACAGTGTTGGAGAAGTGGCTCCTCCAGCTACCAAACCAACTTCCACTTTTTTTTTAAGTCCGTATCGGACTAAATGCATTTTGTTTGTCAGTCGGTCTCTTTGAAGAATTTTATGTTGCAGCAATTAAAACGCAGTCAAACCAGACAACAGATCAATGTTTCATCGTACAGAGTGAATGTGGAAACTGCAGGTAAAAAAAAAAGGGTGGAAGCAAGAGAATGAAAGTCAGAGACAAATGAGTGAAGAAACAGAAAAAACGTAAATAAGAAAAAGTCAGGGGAAAAAAAGAGAGAGAGAGAGACGAACAGATGTGATGTCTGCAGTGTTTTATTTTTCTCCTGCTGGGAGTCGAGGCCTGCAGAGGAGGGAGGTCGTGCTGTGACAGCTTCTCCACGCAGGGCTGCAGGTGTGTGTGTGTGTCTGAGAGGGATTTCACACACAGTGGGAGCAAAATGTCACAACAATCTAACAGGAAGCGCTGATGCTTTATAAGAGGAGGACACCTTAAAGCTGCACTGTGTCTGTTATCCAGCAGGGGGCGAACAAGAAAACCTCATTGGATAGCTGCTATGATCAGAGCGGCTCCTCACAAGGATTTATTCACATATTCCTCACAAGTCGAAAGTCCTCAAGCATGATGTCCAATCAGTCAACTAGTGTTTAGACTCACCTGAGCGAGTCACCTGGGATTAACGAGGTCAGGTAGAAGAAAGAGAATTCACATCAACAAAGCATCAAAAAAAACAAGATGACAACAACTCAAACACCCAAAAAACCTGAGGCTTTAAAACGCACTCTTTAATAGAAATGTTCACATTACTCCCCCTTCACTGTCTCTCTCTCTCTCTCTCTCTCTCTCTCTCTCTCTCTGTCTCTCTCTCTGTCCCTCTCTCTCTGTGTCTCTCTCTCTCAAGGTAACACAAGGAGGTAAAAAGAGACAAATGAGGAGGTGAAAAAGGAAAGGACACAAGGGAGTGAAGGAGTCAACAGCACAAGAGATGAATTCTGCTTGTTTCACTGGCGAGCCTCTCTCTCTCTCTCTCTCTCTCTCTCTCTCTCTCACTCTCTCTCACTCTCTCTCACTCTCCCTCTCTCTCCCTCTCTCTCCCTCTCCCTCTCCCTCTCCCTCTCCCTCTCCCTCTCCCTCTCCCTCTCTCCCTCCCTCAGAGGGCTGACCTATTCGTCAGATGGACCTCCGGACATGCTGCAGAGGAACAGGCTGGTGTGTGTGTGTGTGTGTGTGTGTGTGTGTGTGTGTGTGTGTGTGTGTCTCTGAAGTCCCGGCTGGCCAATCCACTGCCAAGACACGAACCATTTGACCCACTTCCTTTGGTCTGAGCTCCTTCTTTGTGTGTGTGTGTGTGTGTGTGTGTGTGTGTGTGTGTGTGTGTGTGTGTGTGTGTGTGTGTGTGTGTGTGTGTGTGTGTGTGTGTGTGTGTGTTTGATTACTGTGCTGCCCAGTCGAGTGAAACTGCTCTGCTTTCTACCGGCGACATGAAGGAGGGAAAATAAAAACAAATCAACAGCACGAACAGCCGGCTGCCACCTTGGGGGGGGTTTGATGGATTCCTGCAGAAGAAGAGGTGTGATTGGAAATAAAAGACGGGGGAGGGGCTGACCACAAACATCTAACAACAACACACACGTGGGTGTGAACGCAAGCGATGAAGAGATAAAGTACCCTAAACTTTGATTTGAGGGTCTGCTGTGATTCATCCTAACGCTAACCCTTAACGCAGCAGGTCAACGGCGTGCACGGAGACTCTATGCACCGTGCAGAAGTCACATGATTGAAACGTCCCCTCCTATTGGCTCGATGTTTTATTCCATTTTTTTTTTTAAAAAGGGAAAATAAATTCTCGGCTTCCGGCTGGAGAAACTCAAAAAAAAAAAACTGTTGTGTGTTTAGCTTAGCATAAAAAGTAAAGGTTTAAAGGAGCCATATGTAACTCTGACACCTAGTGTTTAAAATGAGTACTGCAGTCACCGAAGAAAGCTCGTCCCCTCAAACCTTAAAACCTTTCTATGTCTCCTCTTCTGTTTTATAAAGTGATGTTCGTCCCTCCACACAGCAGCATCATCAGTGTCACGATGTATGGACTGAAGTCAAGCTCACGTCAGACTGACCTCGTTCTCTTTCTCATCAAGCCGCTCCTGTGTCTCTGCAGACGTCTCAAACACCTTTCCCTCCCTCCCTCCCTCCCTCCCTTCCTTCCTCCCTCCTCTCTTGTTCCCTCTCTCCCTTCCTCTCCTCCTCCCTTCCTCTCCTCCTCCCTTCCTCCCTCCTCTCTTGTTCCCTCCCTCCCTTCCTCTCCTCCTCCCTTCCTCCCTCCTCTCTTGTTCCCTCTCTCCCTTCCTCTCCTCCTCCCTTCCTCCCTCCTCTCTTGTTCCCTCTCTCCCTTCCTCTCCTCCTCCCTTCGTCCCTCCTCTCTTGTTCCCTCCCTCCCTTCCTCTCCTCCTCCCTTCCTCCCTCCTCTCTTGTTCCCTCCCTCCCTTCCTCTCCTCCTCCCTTCCTCCCTCCTCTCTTGTTCCCTCCCTCCCTTCCTCTCCTCCTCCCTCAGACAGAGACGAACGATAAAATCTACGATCACGTCTCAGCAGCCGTGTCGTTAAACTCACAAGGCGAACAAGTTCACGAGTGTATTTCTCGTGTTTGTCTTTTTCTTAGACGTCCTGAACGGTTTTTATAAACGTCATTCATAATTAAATCTCAGGAGAGCAGCAGTTCACCATCATGACCACAGAAGTCTTCTACATTAGAAATCAATTCACACACAACGATTCAGAGCATGAGGA
>NC_136702.1:1565299-1567799 GCF_947650265.1 Symphodus melops | reverse complement strand
CTTAAGAACCCCAGGATGTCCTTTGAGGACTTTGCTGCCTCTCCGTTTTTTGAGCGGTAGCTGGATGCTGCCAAACAGAGGGGGGCAGAATGGAGAAAGGTGGCAGAGCAGAGGGCAAACAGGAAGTCGTCATTGCAGCTGCTGACAGGTCGTCTGTGCAGGTTCTGTCACCAGCCACTAAAACAGGGTCCGAGCAGCCCTCATATACATACATCCTTCCCGGGGGTGCTAGGAAAGTCCATTTACTGCCCCTCCAGAGTGTTCTCCATGTACAGGGCACAGGGCATGGTTAAAGAAATGACCTGGGCAGAGTTTCATCAGTCTGGCTTTCACGACACTGAAAGGGACAGATGGGCTGCAGAAAAGAAACAGTGACTGCTTTTTGCCCCACTATTGTAAATATGTTTATAGCTACAAACCTTGTATATACTACTGTGTATTTCTCTTTGTGTACATTTATTGTTCATATCATTTTGTGTGATTTAGAATTCAGAAAGGTTTTTATAATAGATCTTGTGTGTATAATAAAATATTGTCAAGGCATTTCTGCTTTACTGTATTTTCTTCATATTGGAACTGAAAAGAAACTCACTAAATTTACTTAGGGAGTGTTCTTGTACATTTCAGGTCATTGTTATTTACAGGACAGGATATTGTCAAACTGAGATGTACAGTATTTGATTAAAATTGGACTTGATATTGTAATGTAGTAAATAACACTGCAGCAGTATTTGAGGATGTTTCTTACAATCATTTAGAGGGAAACCGCTATTTATGAAAGAGATGTGTACAATATAGAGAAATATTCTGGTACGAATATTGGTTATTTTGTTTGGGTAGAGTCGGATTCGATCCTGCACTGTCCCGAGCGCCTCCTGGAGCACTGATTTCTCTTCTACGGCTATCTGCGGCCGGCCTGTGATAGAGGGGGGGGGATATCAGCCTTTATATCAGCGCTATGTGACGTCACTCTATGAACAACAGAGCGTAGAAGAAGCAGCAGATTCAGGCCGGTCTGCACATGATGCGTTCAGGCGCAGAGTTCAGTGTAGGAGACGTACGCAGAACTCGAACCAGAAGAAACAGCTTTAAAGCTTAAAAACAGGCTTTGGGACATTTTCTCACATGATCTCTTACATGTGGGCTTTGGGTTACGGTGATGTGCGGGTGTCGGCACACGCACGTGGGTGAGACGGAGGGCCGAGACGCTCACGTGAGAGGACTGTTCACAGACGACGGGCAAGCTTTAAGAGAAACACATCAGGCCCGCAAAGAAAAACTGCAAAGTGGGAAAGATAAACTGTGGAAATGTGCAGAGAGCAGAGAAGAGGGGAAGGAGGACTAAAAAAAAAAATCAAAATAAAAAAGTGTTTGTGAAGCGCAGACGGCTGGAGAGGCGGATCTGAACGAGGTGGCTGAGAGCCAGCGAGCATGGAGGAGCTGTGAATGAGCCTCAGCTGCACACACACACTCAGATATGATAGCTGTGAATAGACTCAGCTGCACTTGGACTGTTCGGATGATTCCTGCACTTTACACACCCTCAAATAACAGGAAGAGGAGAAGGGAGGGGGGGGGGACAGGATGTGGCAGGAGAGAACGAGGGTGAGTCCTTTTGGTGCAAACACGCCTCCTCTATTTATAACAAGATTTTACTGGAAGATTTCAGACTTCTTCGTCCTGCGAGCGAGCGCCCACAGTCGAGTTCTTCTGACAGCATTCACGGGGATTGGGTTTGAAGTACTCTGCATGTACGGCTGCACGGCTTATTGGCTCGGCATCGCAATGTTGATGCGGGAAATCAGGTGGTCAGAGTCAGACTCTGCTAACGTGACAAACACTCTGAATGAGCGAGGAAAGCAAAAAGAAGATCAGAAGGATTTATTGACGAGTGCCGTGTGGACGCGCTCGTCCTCAGAAATAATCCTGTCACATGAAGCTTCTTGTGATGGTGCAGTATTCTCAGGAACATAAGCATCAGATAAGTGTGTGTGTGTGTGTGTGTGTGTGTGTGTGTTCCTCACTCGTTATGTGAATTCACAGATCGTGTGGAATCAGTAATAACGGACAAAGACGTGACGAGAGCTGAGCGGAGTTGCGGCACTTTAGCATGAAGAAGCTGGGTGGAGGACGTGCGGCTCAGAGGTCAGAGGTCAGATTCAAACCCACGACAGCCTCTGTGCACCAGGTGTGCAACATGACTGCTAGCTTATCCGGCGCCCCGTCTCACTTTCTGGAGAAAAAAAACCCCTCCAAGGTTACTCCTGAAGATGATTGTGACTGAACGTCTCGTTATGGCGAGTAAGTAGAAGAAATGTGTCTGTCAAGGTCCCAACGTGTTGCTCAACTTCTTCTTCATGTTCTCAAGCTGCCGTTTGTCTGATTGAAGACTTGAGCTCACTGCTCAATAAGAAGCTGCTGCTGCTGCTGCTGCGCCCTCACAGGTGGGCGGAGCCTCTGGGACCTGGGACTTTAATCTGCTGTGACTGTAACTCACCTG
>NC_136702.1:1502799-1557799 GCF_947650265.1 Symphodus melops | reverse complement strand
GCAGCAGCAGGTCAGAGGTGGAGGTGGTAATGATGGGATGATACGCTCAGTGTTCAGCGAGAAGAGAGGATGAGGGTTAGAGGTCTCACTGAGCGCTCAGAGCTCTGCCTCTCTGGAGGACCCCCCCCCCCCCGCCATGAGGTCATCGAGAGGAAGCTGCAGCGTGGTGTTAAACATCGTGACAGAAGAGAGCGGTTAGAAAATAATCAGCAACAAGCTGAGGTGGTGATCCGTCTGAAGCAACCTTCCTTCATTCCCGACAGATTCACAGTTTAGTGTCTTCAGTTTGAAGGTCTGCATCTGGGAGGACGTCGCAGAGGTCAAAGGGTTAAATTTGGGGCCATCTAAAGGCTCTCATGGCGGTGCCGTCTACTTCCTGGTGATTCCTCCGTTATTATTCTGAGCTCGGCCCAGAGGCTCCGTCATGTGTCTCCTTAATCCTCATCTTTGGCTGTAGGAAGCGCTAAAGCTAAGATTAGCCCACATACACACACACACACACACACACACACACACACATCATGGGGGTCACACACACACACACACACACACACTATCGAAACTATCGCGTACACATTGCATAAGGGTGACACTGACACACAAAGACATCATCTCTCTCACACACACACACACACACACACACACACACACACACACACACACACACACACACACACACACACACACACACACACACACACACACACACACACACACACACACACACACACACACACACACATACACACACACACACACACACACGCACACAGAGGAGCTCGGTGACCTTCTGTGATGTCATGCATGAAGGTGAGCGAGCTGCGGCTCCACGTGAGCGCAGGAAGTCAAAGAAGTTCACGTTAGTGTGAATAAAGATTTGTGAGCGTGTCCACTGATCTGTGTGGATCGTCGTCTTCTGCTCGTTTTGTTCTCGCCGCGACCTCTCGCTTCGACACGTCGGCCCCCTTTTGATGTCTCCGCGCTCTCATCTCCTCGTTTCATCGACGGCTTCGGAGCTTCACGTCTCATTTCAGCGCTTTGCACCGCTATTACATCATTTCCTGCAGAGACGGCGAGGACGGAGAGACCCATCGAGCTCCCTGCAGGTCGACGCACCGCTCGTGTTCAGCAATGTCACGCAGAGCTGCTGCACCTGCAAGCATTCATGTGTGTGTTTGTGTGTGTGTGTGTGTGTGTGTGTGTGTGTTTACAGTATTTAAATGAGGTGTGTTACATTCTGCACATGACCGTGACATCCTATCCTTTGAGCCTGGAGGCGTCGACACGTTTTACAGGAAGTGAGGAAGATCTTTGGATACAAAGATCCTCTATAAACTGTAATGCAAAGTGTGTGTGTGTGTGTGTGTGTGTGTGTGTGTGTTGGGGGGGGCTGGTTTAAGCCCCTGATATCACTCTACACACACTCCTTTCTAAATCGAGTGCTTCAGCAAACACACAGCAGTCTGCAGTAGGCGGACGTATGGCGTGTCTGAGCAGTGTGTGTGTGTGTGTGTGTGTGTGTGTGTGTGTGTGTGTGTGTGTGTGTGTGTGTTTGCCAAACAGAGGTGTGAATAACCTGTGCAGATTAAACATCAGTCACCGTGTGTTTATCTGACCTCATATCTTAGAGGACGACAGAGGCGCACGCCGCTCTAAGCGTTTCCTCGAAAAAATATCAAAACGCCGAGCACAAGGTCGCACGCCGTCCGCGGCGCAGAGGACACCTCGGCGTGTCCAATAGGAGGGAAGAGTTTGGAAACAGTTTGAAAAAATAAAACTGATCAAGATAACAGCTCAGAAGACTAAGGCTGTGTTTAATCCAGCATTTTAAAGTTTTATCTGATATTGGTAAAAACAGATATTGATACCTGTTTGGATACGAGGCCAACAAAATCAAAAGTGACAAATATCAGGTAGTTTGTTGCAGGTGAGCTCCCTGACAGCCTGCAGGACTCTTTCATTCTCAGCCTCAGTCATGCAAAGCGCAATCGTGCGTGATCGTGTCCGAGCAGCCCCTCCCCCTTCCTCCAGTGAGTCACTCTATAAGCTCCCCGCACGCAGCGGCGAGGCGCGCGGCGGAGCGCAGGACAGAGGACAGGTAAACACTTGATAGATAGGAGGAGGAAGAGTGTGAGGCGGTCCCACGCTCCATCACGTCTCTGCAGAGTTTTTCACTGTGTGGAGGTTTCACACCTGCGGGTCGGCACCGGGTCGACGCCGCGCCGGGAGCAGGTTTAAAGAACACGCACGCACGCACACACACACAGGAACACGCGCAGTTTGACGCTTTCAGCTCTTAAACGCGCCGCAGAAGAGATCAGAATTCACAGCTTCATTTAACGGCTGACAGAGAGGACAACAGAACAAATGTGAGCAGAGACGTCACACAAGGACACGAGTGGGAGCGACACAAAGAGGAGTCAGAGCCCACAGAGCGGCGAGCGTGCGTCAGCGTGTGTGTGTGTGGGTCGACACGCGCACGCGCACACACACCACATGGTTTTGTCGTGACATTTTTCTGATTCCTCGTTTACCGTCAGCTTCATCTTCTACTTGTCAGAGAGAGGCATCAGGCCTGAACGACATGACGACAAACGTTATCGCGATAGAACACGTCGTATCAGTCGATGTTTCAATCATTCTTTCTTTCAAAATTAAAAGCTGATTTTTTTGCTCCTGAGTGAAAGTTGAAGAAACCAGCTGCTTGATTGTGCTTTCATTATTCTTTATTATCAGAACACGTCAAACTATAAAATTTAACAGGAACATTTAATCAACATAAACCGGCACAGGAAGGAGTCCTAAAACCAGGAAGTGAGTTAGCATGTTAGCTCCCAGGGTTCTAACCTCTAAATGTGTTTGTGTTTAAATAAGGTCTGTGGTTAACAAGCTGAAGAAATGTTGACATTTTGTTAGACGAGATAAACTACGTTAGCTAAGACGCCCACTTGTGAATTTTAAAGTTTTTACACAAGCTTAAAACGGCGCTTGCTAACAAGTGGCTAACAGAGGCTACGGTGGTCGTCATGGAGACATAAAAACGTCATCACACCAGTAACTCTCTCACTAATCCTCCTCACAGCCTCTAGTCGTGTTTTTCAGAGCTCTTGTAAATATTAGGATCATAACTCTTGAGTGGCCTTTCTGGCGGTCTTGTCCACGATGTTTTCTCCCGTTTTGCGCCGGTAAACTCGCTGTCGCTATCACTCATTTAAGCTAACAGAGTACGTACAGTGTGTGTTTATAAATCTGAAGTTTCACTACAAAACTTAAAGTGTGCGAGAACTTTGATTGATTTCATTAAAATCTAAGCTGGATTCAGTCGGATCCTCTCCAGATTGATTCCTGATTCCTCCGTCGTGTTTTTCATTTCGGCTCCAGCTGTCGAGCTTTCTTGGCAGCGTCTCCTTCTGAGGAGAGATTTCAATCTCTTAAGGACTTCCTTGTTAAACAAAGGGTCAATTACAAAAAGCTAAATGAGACTAGAGTGCAGCGTCCTTTAAATAAGACAGCAGCTTCAACAGGCTCCACAGCACATTATCATGGCTGAGAGGAGAAAAAAACCAAATCAGTGTGATTATACGCCAGTTGTTCTGTGACCTCCCTCCACATTTAGTCAGTGCAGAGATTTACTGAAATAATAAAGAGCAGCAGTGGTGGAGTATTTACACCGCGTTTAACAGCCTCATAAATAAGACTGATATTTCCAGAGAGAGCCCAGACCGGAGGAGGAGGAGGAGGAGGAGGTGAAGCCGAGCTGGAGTGTAACTGAAGCAGCTTGGAGAGACTCGATGTGCTTTTCCACGCTGACTCTGCTCGCTGCCTGTTGTCGCCGTGAGCTCCGGCAGCTCTTACAATGGAGGAGCGACACGGAGCATGTGTCACCCATCTGTCAGACAATATGTCAACACAGACGTAACGCCACGCTCGATGTGGCTGCAGACTCGCCACCGATGCTCAAACAAAACATCAAACGATACAATCTTTTTCATTTTCAAGGAGTAATAGTATTAAAAAGTGCCAAAGATGGAAAGAAAACAGTCCGATTCTGAACCCGAAGCTGCAGCAAGAGAGAAGAGAGACAGCAGGTTTTGGATCAAATCTACCAGGGTATAAATGTAGTTCAGGGGTAAAACATCTACCCCTGAAAAACACCCTGCTCAGGGGATCTGTATGTGTCAGAGTGGGCTCGCAATTTTTATAATAATTCGCAAAGAACTGACCTGAGAGTGGGTCTCGTTGTCGTTGTGTGGTTTGCATCAGGAATCGAAATAATTAGATGTTTAAAAAGAATCTAAATTTAGAAATGTGTTCACGGTAAAATAAAAACAAACATGCATGATCAGAATGACTCATTTTAAACAGGGTCGACAGTCTCCTCCAATCACAGCTGCTACAATGCAGCTAACACTATTAGCACGATTTTACACCATTACAGTCGTCGCCATACCGAGGTTTAATACGAGTAAAAATGAGACGATGAGGACAGGGTGCAGCTCACGTGTGGAGGCTGCAGTCCTCCGAGCCAGGGGGGGCGGGGGGGGCAGCCAGGGTTCGAAGCCGACCTTCTCGCTCCCTGATTTCTCCGTGTACGACTTCGATAAGCTGCCATGTTCTTCGCTAATTTAACTGGCAACAAGGATCCAGAGCTGAACTAAAGACGTGGAATCGAAGAATGACTCGGTCCCGTCTCGAAATAAAGGAAGCAAACTAGTTTTTTTTTTAGAGATGTGGATCCCTGTTTTGACCACGGCTACAAAAAAAAAAGTCTTCAGGCGTCAAATAAATTGGCGCAAATTTAATTACCAACAATGAAATTCAAACTCCCACACGCTGACTTCATTCAGTATTTGCTGCTTTTAGAATCGTGTTGTAAACGTTTTTAACAGAACAAACAAAGATGTTTCCCCACGCGGCGGCGGAGGAGAGATTTAATCAGCCAGTTCAGGAAATATGTTTCATATAGCACACGCAGAAACCGCCCACCTGCCCGTACGTTAACCTCGAACATCTGAGTCCTCCTGCACACGCCGCCAGGGACACGCCGCCAGGGACGTCCACGTTCAGTTTACAGACAAACACAAAGTGTATTAAATATAAATATTAAACTGAACGTTTGTCTCAGTGGCTAACATGGCTAACGTGTTTTATGTCCTATTATTATCTGTTAATGGAAATAAAACGACTTAGTGCAACGCAGTGTTTGATCTCACACACACACACACACACACACACACACACACACACACACACACACACACACACACACACACACACACACACACACACACACACACACACACACACACACACACACACACACACACACACACACACACACACACACACACAGAGCGAGGTGGCCGAGTGTTTTCCTCCAATTAACAGGCACTAAGTTTTACAAGTTTTAATGGGCTGCTTGATGCTTTTATAGGTTAGAAAATCACTTTAATATTATCCAGCTGCAGCTTCACACAGCTCTCTGAATAAAGACACGAGATAACACAAATCTGATGCTGTGTGAATGTACAACATGTGTTTGTGTTTGGCTCCTTTATGAGCTTATATTAAAGCCAGAGCAGATAAAAGCGCAGGATGATAAACGGATCTGTCCGTGTTTAGCCAACACAGATCAATCCTTAAATCGCCCGTTATCGGCCCTGATCCCAATCCCACAGGTCGCCGCAGGACAGCTGAGACCGCCGCCGTCGTCATGGTCGTCCTGGGACGCGTCGCTGCAGCGTTCATTCATAAAGTGAGTCACCGGCTTTGATCTAAAGAAAGACGAAGCAAAGATTTTAAAGAGCAAAGCACGTGGGAGGAAACACGTTCAGAAACTGACCCGTCTGTTTTTCTATTTATCAAGAGAAATGTGTCTAAATCGGTTTTCATAATTGGTTCAACAGCAGCAGCTGAGGCTCCAGAAGACATTCAAGAAACACGTCGATAGATGACAGCAGCTACAAGAAAGACGGGGCCACGCAGAAGAGCGTCGAAATCACCACGACTGAATGAAAACACGTCTTTGACCTTCCTGCTAGAAAAGAAGTTAATTAAATAGAAACGTGTTTCTCAGAATGTGGAGGGAGGAGAGTTGATCCTTCACGGGCTGAGACAAAGAGAAATCCATATTGGCAGGGATGGCGCTCTATAGAAGCGTCTTTAGAAAAGCTGCTGAATGGAGCGATAAAAATATCATCTGTGACAGCGGCGTACCTGCGGGCCTTTACGCCAACAACAACAACAACAACAGGCCTGCTTATGAGAGAAAGACGCCCCGGGGCAGGAAACAGTTCTACTTCTATTCATGGCGAAGGAAACGTGTTCTCAATCACTTCCTGCAGTTAAGCCCGGCGTGCCTCAAGGAAGCGTCCCGGATCCCTTTGTTTTTCCCCATTTAGGCTACCGCCCAGTGTTTCTTGATTTAAGTCCCAGGATGGCTCATCGTCTCACAGATTTAAAAAAAAAAAAAAGTTTTATTTTAATTAGAAAAGTTATTGATGAAGCTGCAAACACTTTGTGTTTTTATATGATCCCCTCGTGGTAGCAGGAGTAGAAAGGTTAATAAAGGTCAGAACTAAAAACTAATCATTATTAGGCACTAATTAATGGATGGAAGGGGAAATTAAATTTACCAGAAGACAAATGTTCACTCCCAGCAGATTGGGTTAAAAAAAAAATAGGATTGAAGATCTGAAAGCTGTTTTTTTTTCTGTATTTTTCTCTGAAATCGCTAAAAACAGAAATTTAATTGTTTTAAAAGTGTTGACAGCTTCTTCTTCTTCTTGACCGTCTTCTTCTGGGCCCTTTTTATCTTTATGAAATCTGATCCTTGCTCTGAGTATTTTTCTTTTTACAACGTGCTTCGCAGAAAGAATTCAAACTGAACATATGATTCTTTAAACGAGTCAGACTCCGAGGTCCTCGCTCTCACACACAGCTGAGAGTTTAACATGAAGCCAGCAGCTGACCGCATTAGATCACAGACAGTGAAGAAAAAAAAAAAAAATATATATATATATATATATAGTGATTGTGCAAACATCGTCACTCAAAGTGAAGAGTCCAAACAGAACATGATGGATCCTATTCATACGCCGCGCTCATGCTAACGTTGGTTGTGCAGCTCTTTTCTGCTCCCGTCTGGAACATCTGTGATAACGACACACAGATACCCGCTGAGACGACAGATGACATCACTACGCAGCCTCCTCCACATCTGCAAACCATCTTTAGCACCGGAGGCTCAGACTCACTCTCAGATCACGTGCTTCACATTCAGCCCGATCACCTTTCATTAGATGGATGCGAACAGCTCTGGTGTGTATCAACAGGACCATCGACGTCGTCTTGGAGTCTGTTTTTCGACTGAAAAGAAAACTTTGAGGAGTTTTGGAGGAGACGTCTTTTTTCCCCCCCGTGTGTGTGTGTGTGGCGTGTGGCGTGGAGCGTGTTGTTTTTCCAACGAGGCCCCGGCTGTAACCCAGGTGACAGTGTTTGCTTTGGCTTTTGCAGCATGGAAATTGGCTGAGATTAAAAAAAAAAAAAAAGGTTCTGAATGAACGACAGAAGGACAAAGAAAACAAGAGCTGGGAGTTTAAAAAAAAAAAAAAAAAAAAATGTAGTGGCTGCAGAAATGACTTCTGGCAACTTAATCCGAGGCCTGGCTATTTAAAAAAAAAAACCAACACGCTAACAAAATATATACAGCAGCAATTATGGTCAACTATGAAGTCATCTGTATGTGTAAAAGCCGAGGCGTGTTGGACGAGTGTTTCTGTACGTGATGAACCTCGTGTTGACTCCTCACTCGCACACATGCAGGGTCAGGTAATGAAGCGACTGTGTGGCCTTGTTAGCAAACACCAACCTCACACACACACACACGCTCACACACACACACACACTCACAGCCTCCACCTGAAACACCTGCACGACTGAAACAAGGCTTCCAGGTTACAGACTGATCAATAATCAAAATGAACGTTTTATTTCTGCTCAGGTTTAAAGGATCTCATTATCTGTTATAAGAAGCCTGACGACACGAACAGGCTGCATGAACGCATGGGATCAAAAATGTTTTATATTCTTTATTAATCCCAGAGGTGGAAATTGTGGTTCACACACACACACACACACACACACACACACACACACACACACACACACACACACACACACACACACACACACACACACACACACACACACACACACACACACACACACACACACACACACACACACACACACACACACACACACACACACACACACACACACACACACACACACACACACAAGCCGGAGACGTACACATCCACCTGAATGATTTCATAAAACCAGAAGTGTCCTTAAAATACTTGTGACAGTTGAAGCTCAGAGGAGAGTCTCGGACACTTTCACTTTCTCTCTCTCTCTCTCTCTCTCTCTCTCTCTCTCTCTCCCTCTCTCTCCCTCTCTCTCTCTCTCTCTCTCCCTCTCTCTCTCCTCTGCAGCCGAGCAAATGAAGCTACGGCAGACAGAAAGTCCAGTTTCCTGAGAGACCATATTTCCAGACCATCCCAAAAGAGAGCTGTCACAAGTAATCCGCTGCAACAGCAGCAGCCCAGACCTGGAGGAACTTTTGGAGAACGCCAAAGTCGGGCCACAGCGGAGGGCCGAGCCCACAGGAGGAGGAGGAGCAAACTCCTCGTCCTCCGTCGGAGACAATATGTTCCCAAACAACTCCTTTATGTCCACTGCACAGATGTTGAAATACGTCTGTGAGCTGGTGGCAGAAAACGACCACATTGATGCGCAGGATCACAATGATATGCAGGATCCACAGAGCATCAGAACCAGGAGTAAACAAAGAGAGAGAGAGCAGATCGAGTGGAACGCTCTCTGTGGTTTCTCCCCTCCAGTTTGATGAGGATGGATAAATATTTTAGTGCTGGAGTGTGAGATCTGTCTGCTGCATCATCTTTGTGTAATTGTGCGTGATGGATCCAGCCTTTCAGCACATTTTATTTTTCAAACCCCGCAGAGAGAGTTAAGATCATATAACACACACACACACACACACACACACACCCTGCAGGCGGAGTCCCTGGAGACAACGTGTGTGTGTGTGTGTGTGTGCGTGTTCCCCTGCGGGCCTGGACCTCATTCAGTCAAACGGAGCTCCACATTGTTGCAGCATTATGGCTGAAGAGACGTTTCCTAATTGGATGCTGTGCAGTTGACTCCCAATTAAAATGGATTTATCAGCGTGCAGCTAAACAGGGCTCGTTAGACGTGTGTCTCTGACAAACACACATCTCAAACAGCACTAAACACAAACCCCCAGCCCGGGCCAGGAGCCGGATCGAGTTGCAGTATGATGGGAGGAGGAGGAGGAGGAGGAGGAGGAGGGGCGGGGCCTAGAAGAGTCTCCTCTGTCGTACGTGCAAACACTCAGGTCTGTACACAAAGCAGAGTTTAACCCACTGACCCACAGCCCGGGGGTCTGCTGGGGCCCTGATGGGGGGGGGGGGGGGGGTCTCTCTCCGTTAATCCAACACCGTCTCTGGAGTGGTTTCAGCTGC
The DNA here is from genome assembly GCF_947650265.1 of Symphodus melops. NCBI lineage: Eukaryota > Metazoa > Chordata > Actinopteri > Labriformes > Labridae > Symphodus > Symphodus melops. Next base: position 1,548,230 of record NC_136702.1, on the reverse strand, counting down.
ACATGGAAGTGCGTTTCAAAGCACGCCGTCGTTAAAGCTGACCTGGAAGAGCAAAGGGAGTGGACGACACGTCTCCACATCGTCTCACTCCTGATACTAAACGTGTGATCGATGCAGACTCAACACATGTGCAGGAGGCTCTCTTTACTGACCTGCAGCAGCCAGAACACGTCAGTGAAAGGAGCACAGAGACATGTTGTTCTGGTGACGCAGAGAAGATTTGAGTGGAGCCATAATTCACAATCGCTGACTCCAAACTTTAAGGCTGTAACGATTTCAGAATCTCAGCAGGAAAAAAAAAAATGCACAAATTACTGAGCAGCATCTAGCAGAAAACAAAACAGCCTCGTCTTAGAGTGTGTGTGTGTGTGTGGGGGGGGGGGGGAGGCAGCTTGGAGTCAGTATTTGCATCATTTGTCCACGTGAGGCCTGCAGGAGCGAGCAGGTAGTTCACTCTCTGCAGGCTGCAGGTGACGTCGGTTCACTCCACTCACTTCCTTCCTTCCTTCCTTGGGCTCAGAGTTATAATGGTGTCATCTTTATTCCCCCCCCCCGTCCCCTCCCCCCCTCCCCTGAGTCTCCTCCCGGCCGTGAGCTATGCAAATGGGGGGTAATTCATGTTCTTGTGAGTGCTGCGATGATGTATGTTGGAGGACGATGTCCTTTGTTTGATGTACACTGAGTCCAAACACGGAGGACAGGGAGGCCACTGATCCACTCAGCTGAGTCGCATTAACACTCATTTCTGGCTCCATTAACAAGCCATCAAGGCCTCCATGGTTCACGCTGAATCTCTGCGTGGCCTTTAACTGTGGCGTTAATGGCAGCACGCTGATACTCCGGCGTGCTGGAGACTCCGCTTGCAGAGCTTTGCAGATCTCCTCCGAGCTTTTCTGGACGGATCGTCTGAATTCTCGAGTCTTCGCGGGGCGGCCCCGTCGCTGTGCATGTAAAACACACGACACTCAGTGTGCGTGTGTGTGTGTGCGTGTGTGTGTGCGTGTGTGTGCGCGCTCTGACCTGAATGCAAACACGTGACGCAGCAGTTTGCTCCGGTGCAGGGAAATTAGCATCGGCTGTTGTCACCATGTATTACGTGCAGCACAGTTTTAACGCTGCGAGGACTGAAAACAAAAGAAGAGAAGCGTCTTTCTTGCACAGAGCCGAGGAAGAACACAAACACACAACTTTTATTTTTTTTTTTATTTTTTTTTTAAGGGAACCAGAGAAGAGCGAGGCCTGCGGGCGCTGCATGTCTCTTAATGTGTGAGTCAAACTAATGGACTGCTTCCTTCTACTGCGCCCCTGACCTCTCCTGCTCCCTCACTCATCCCAGACCTCCTCCTCCTCCTCCTCTTCCTCTGCCCATCCTCCGGCACAGATATTTACTCTCCCTCTTTGAGTCCTGCCTTCTCTTTGTGTGTGTGTGTGTGTGTGTGTGTGTGTTCAGGAAACAGAAGAACAACTGGACGATCAATCCCACAGCGGGACAGATGTTCGTGCACATGTGGGGGACAGACGGGCTCGTGTGTGAGGTCATCGCTCGAAAATAATACGAGCACGCGGCGGCTAAATCTAGCTTGTGCTTAGTCCGTGCAAAAATAAGAACACAATTACAGGGTGGGTCCGGTTTATTCTGTACCTATAAAAAAATGACTAAAACCAGTGAGAGCAGCGTGCTTTCCAGGGATTAAACAGGACACCCACAGCGCTCTAACAAGCAGGGCGTGGAGGGTTTTAAATAGACTGCAGTGTTGTCGGTTTGGTCGGGATTCCCTCCAGTTAATCCAGTCCCTGTTAGGATCAAAAACCCCACAGCAGCTCCTCACACAGACCAGCAGGTCGGCTGAGAAAAGGCCGGAAATCACAGACAATGTGAGGAGGAGGAGGAGAAGGAGGAGAAGAAGAAGGTTTGACCTTTGACCCTGCAGTGAAAGAAGGGTTGAAGGACGTCTTCATTGTTTGTGTCGGTTCAGATTGATGGAGTGAACACGGAGTAGAGGGATTATTTGATAGTGTCGGGGATGAAAGTGAAGGAGGAGTTGTTGAGTGTGCGAGTTTTTAGAGAGAGAGAGAGAGAGAGAGTGTGGGACGAGCAGGGCTCTCACAGTTTTCAGGCTTGCCTAAACATGCAGCGAGCGGCGGCGGCAGGTCTTATCAGCCCGTCAAACAGCCAACCATCTCTGCGACACCGCTCAAGTCCCGAAACCAGTCAGCCTGCTCCGACTGACTGACAGTCTGCTGATTCACACCGAGCTTCTGTTTGTACGGGCGATCAAGAGCTGCACTCAAGGCCTCTCTCTCTCTCTCTCTCTCTCTGCTGCGTGTGAAAACAAAGTGACTCTCTCCCTCATCGTTTACCGTCTCCTCTTCTTATAAAGCGCTCTGATATCAGGTGGGAAAGTCCCGTGTGTGTGTGTGTGTGTGTGTGTGTGTGTGTGTGTGTGTGTGTGTGTGTGTGTGTGCGTGCCACAGGTACGACAGAACAAAGCCGAGCGCTGACAGTAAATCACAGCAGAGGGCGGGTCGTCACATTGTGCCACTTTTAACCGGTTTGAGATGTTCGTCATCGTCATGGGAACGTTGACACACAGCCCGGAGCATCCAGATGTTTTATTTACCTGTGCAGCAGCATCTGTTTTCCAGTTTGGGAATAACCGGGCTCCAACTTGCCCGACACATTCACACTCACGTTCAACCAATCCCGTCTTTTCTTTCAAACTTTTTACTGAAGCTTCAAACGCCACAGATCAGTTTCTCGGCTTTTCAAAATAAAGCACGATTAAAACAAATCAACGACGGGCCGGAGTCCCGCTGGTTTCTGATCATCGTCTTAAATCAATCAAATGAATATAAAAGAAAAAGATCAACTGAGAAATCTGCATCGACGAATCAAAAACAACAACATTAGTTCATAGTGGCGTCCTCCTGCTGCTTCCTGTTTAAGAAGACGCAGCCGTTCAGAACGACCGTGTTGAGGCGCAGGTTAGCACGCTCGCTCCATGTACAGCTAGGCAGTGGTCTTTAAAGCGGGCAGACCCGGTTCGAGTCCACATAGGATGCTTTCTCTCTCTCTCTCTCTCTCTCTCTCTCTCTCTCTCTCTCTCTCTCTCTCTCTCTCTCTCTCTCTCTCTCTCTCTCTCATACCTGACTCTATAGAAGCCCCCAAAAAATAAAAGCCCCAAAATACAACTGTAAATAAAAAAAGGAATTAACGAGACCAAGTTGCGAGATGAGGGGGGTATCAGACCCCCCCCCCCCCTCCATCTCTGTGCACAGCCCTGCTCATTGCATAATATCATTTTATGTTGCAGATGTATTGACCCCAACTTCCTCCTGCAGTAAATTACTGACTCCACAACCTCAGACTAAACGCTGGGACTTCCCCCCCCCCCCCTCCCTGTGCGAACACATTCTGCAGGAACACTGGGAATATTTCTCCAAGCAGTCTGGGTTGAGACCTCCGGTGCTCCATAACCATGCCCAGATGTGCCATACATGCATGACTCATGACGCCTCTGGTGCCCTGCCCTTTAATCTCTGCAGCAAGTTGCCAACTGCCACCAGGTCAAAGAACACAGGCTGCATGCCAGCAGCTGTGTCTCTGCGAGGGATGGGGAGAAACAGCAATAAAGGCTTTTCTTATCTTAATGTTGGATCCCTGCAATAAAAGTGGGAGTGCAACAACTGCTATTAGGTCGATATGCATTGTTCTGCAATAGACCTGAATATGTTTAATTGTATACAATTAGAAGACAATGCAAATATCATTAAGGTCACACAACACCTTCAATTATCGCTCCTTTGCGCGCGCGCGTGCGTGCGTAAAGTGCGCGTGGATCAGCCACCCCTCGGGATATTATGAGGGAGCTAATTGGAAAGCTCAGGTGACCAACGTAAACCTTTTTAAAAGAGTCAAAGGGATCTGCAGTGCAACACTTACTTGCCGATGACCTCGCACAGCTCGTACACATCTTCAAAGAGAATGTCGTCGTCCGCCATAGTCCAACCGACCCCGGCCGGGGAGACGAAATATCCCCCCGAATCAGCGTCCCAAGCCCGGCTGTGCTCCTAGAGGAAGCGGCAGCTGAAGAGAAATAACCGGCCAGCACCGCCTGCACCGTCAGTCGGTAAACACTTCCACAGAAAGGTTGTTATATTCCAGTTGTTGGCTCCGACCCCCCGCCGCCTCCCCCCCCCCGACAAAAAAACGCTGCGTCGCGGTGGGCGAATCGGCACGCGGGGAGCTCAGTAATCCGGTTGGGGTGTCCACCGGTTCGGCCCCGCCTTTCCCACAGCTTCCCGGTAACCCGTGTCAGAAAGCAACGCATACGTGTTTGTCAAACATTATAGTAACTCCTCCGCCGGTGCGTGCGTGTGTGTGTGTGTGTGTGTGTGTGTGACGCCTTTAAATGTGTGTGTTCTTCCCTCGGCTCCGGGTTTAGTCTTGCATTCACAGCCGAGCTGAGACCCGCTGGATTGTGCAGGCTCCACCAGGCTCCTGTTACAGCACCGATCCAGGTGGGTTACGGTGATCCTCACTCCCACAGCAGCCACACTTTTTTTCCGGGGGTGCACACAAAATCCACTAGCCGTGAAGGCTTTACCGACTGCCCGGTGAGAAGTCCTCCACGCCCCGTCCAGAAGCTCCACGCGCCCGGCTCGGACACACTTCCTTAGCCGCTGGTTTGTGTCTTTCCCCCCCGAACACTGTCGCCCGTCTGCCTGCCTGGACGTTCAACTCCACGGAGCTTCCAGAACACCAACAAGCCCCGCCCACACGCAGCGTTATGAAACTGTTCCGCTCTCCTCCATTCGGGGCCAAGAACTTACCCAAGAGTCCCCATTGAGGCCTATAAGGCTTTGAGCCATAATGGCGGCGTGATGGCGCCATGTTGGCTCTTCCGTCAGCGCAGTTTCCTCCAGACTGTTTCAATGGAGAACTCAAACACGGAAGCGTATGAATGAAGAATTATCAGTAAATATTGACAAATCACATCCTTTTAAGAGTTTGTTTTGTCATTTTGTGTATGTTGAAATTTTCAATAAAGTTGGAGTTAAAAAATAAATAAAATAAAAAAATTGACAAATCTCAACTGAGAACTAAGTTTGGTTGGTGAATATTTATTTTATCATTGCGAAGTAAAACGTTTAAAATAAAATATAAATAAGTCGACTTACTAAAATATAAATATACTCTTATGTTATAAATACTCCTCCAGGTTGTAATAACATAATTTAAAAAAATTTTTTATGTAGCCAGTATAACAAAAAAAAACCACTGATTTGTATTGTGTTTTTAAAGGTTTGTTTTTGTGCTCTTTTGCCTTTGATTAAAAAAGACAGGACAGTGAACAGAGTTGTAAATCAGGGCAGGAGAGATTCGGGGATGACGTAATATTCCCCACTTGAATTTCCCTCGGGATCAAAAAAGTATCTATCTATCTATCTATCTATCTATCTATCTTCAGCCACAACAAGCTCAACAATGTCTGTCATCGGTTATCTACTGTACCTCGTGGCTCCTTGTTTCCCCTCTCTTAAGTAATTAGATACAAGTCCAAACAGGGGAAACTAGGAGCAGGTAGCTGATATCAGATCAAATCATGACACCTTCATTTATATTGTTAAAGTACATGGGCATTTCTTTTGATCTAATTGAGCTTCACAGGTATAAGTCGCTTTATTATATAATTGCATGTTGCCTTTGCTGCATTGTTTTCTCTTCACAGATGAGTGAAACATCTGAAAAGTGACATAACGGGCTGCAGCGCTGCTCCTCGGTTGTTTTCCTGATTTAAAATGTCGCTCTTCTGTTTTCACACCGAGTCGTCTCTGTTCTACTACCCTAAAAAAAAAGGAGCCTGTAACACAGTTAGCTTGTGTAAACCTCTGGGCCGCATGCAGACAAGTGCTGGATATTCATATTTTATGGACTCTTGTGGGCTAAATACGCTCCACGCTGATTGCCTAATTAATGCCGAGTGAATAATTAAGCAGAGTGAGTAAACCCAAGATGATGAGCTTGTTCTTTTATTTATGGTTTTTCAACAAAAAGGATTTGATGTCATTAAAAAAGAGCCCCACAGCAGCTTCTGTTGGTATTGTTTCCTCCTGGGGTACACGACTGCTTATGTTGCACAAACATCTCTATTGCACCTTAAAGTGCGTGTGTGTGTGTGTGTGTGTGTGTGTCCCTGCATGCTGCAGATGTGAGTTGTGTGTGTGTGTGTGTGCACGTGAGGAGGAGGAGGAAATGTTGTGAGGTGAAGAGCAGGGGGCAATTTGGCTCAGGAATGAGAAAAATGAGGACATCAGAGAAAATCTTATCTCAAAGCAACACTCCTTCTCCACTCAGCTGGTGGGGAAGGCCTGTGTGTGAGTTTACCAGATGTTCTCAGCCCTCCTGTCCCGAGCCGGGACTCCAATCTGATGTATGAGGCATTGCATCAGCGCCCACACACACACACACACACACACACACACACACACATCAAGCTGTGTCTTGTGATCGTTCTAAACTTTGCTGCAATAAAACAATTAGTTTTATTTCAGTCAAACCCGCCAATGTCAGGCCGTCAAATCTTTTATGGCACTGTTTTTTTATTTTTATTTGCTGTGATATAATTCGCCCTTATCTGCGTTTCGTGTGATATAAGTCCCCTTGAGACTCACTGTGATTCGCTGATAGGCTTTGAACAAGAAGAGAAAAGCAGCAAAGGGCAAAGCTGTCTTCTTCCTCACAAGGCGTTAAAGAGCTGACGAGCTCAGTGCCGTCAAAGTTTCTGATCCGTCGAGACTTCTCAGTGTCAAACGTTTTAAAGTCTCTACATTCGTTAAGATTTGATTTTGTAGCTTTTCATGTGAGAGAGAGAGAGAGATCCAATGTGTTTTATAACTTAAGCACGCACACTCTTATAATTTGGATTTGGATTGTTGCTCAGACAGTGGATGTTGACATCACCATGGTAACCACGCAGACAGCCACAGGTGTGCGGCGGTGCAACAGGAGCTGTGAGCGGTGATAATGATTGTGTTGTGTAACTGTAGCAGTCGTGTTAAGACAGTTTGACTTCTGAAGCAGCGGCTGAATAAAGTGCACAGAGTTAGAGTGATGAAGAGAATAAAGAGAGCTCTCTCTCTCTCTCTCTCTGTGTGTGTGTGTGTGTGTGTGTTTCCTTTGATGATGAGGAGGAAGATCAGAGCGTGTCTTCATCGTCCGTCTGATCTGGTGAAGTCGTCAGCTTCCCCACAGCGTCTGCTGAAGGGGCGACACGATCTCGCTCAACTCTGCTGACACCCTGTTTTCTCTCTCTTCACATCTCCTCCTCGGCTTGTTTGAGAGAGGCTTTAATCGGAGAGGGCGGCGGGGGGGGGGGGGGGGGTTATGATGTGTGTGTGTGTGTGTGTGTGTGTGTGTGTGTGTGTAGCTGTGAGGAGAACCAGATGCACGCTGAAGGTTTTTATCTTTTAAACTATGCATTTCCTCTGCAAAGATTAACAATGTCATATCTGTCTTGGCAGCTCTGTCATGTCAGCAGCGTCCCGTCACTGCAGCTGCTGACAGTTTAGCTTTAGATGTGAGAGCTTGTCTTTTTTTTTTTTTTTTAAGTCTTTTCAAAGTGTTGTAGTGTATTGAAGGTTGTACAAACTAAGCATGCTCTCCTGTTACTGGAGAGTGAAAACGTGCAGGATGGAGAAGAGGTCGATTTTTGGCCTCACATCCTCGTCATCATTTGATGCAGCGTCCATATAATAAAATATTGTGCAGATGAAGAACTCACTATATGAGGTAACATTATGTGCTGTTTGTTTCTCAGCAGAGGAAGGACTTCTGCACACACCTGCATGTTTGCTGTACCTGTAGAAACAGCTGTATTTGCTCTGTGCACGTCTCCTCCGTGTCAGTGATGTTTCTGATGCATGAACACATCACAGACGCCGAGCCTGATGCTGTAGCGTCATGATCTCATCAGCTGGCTTTTAGTTTTGGATTCCCCCCCCCCCCCCTACACACACACACACACACACACATACACACACACCCCCCCGGCTGCGTTTAAAGCGGAGCTTGTTCCATTTTTCAGTAGCGGAGCAGACTAGCTTCCTGTGAGGAGGTTCTGGGTAAAGTGTTGCGTGTAGAATGCATCATCCTCCAGCTGCAGGATCCATTTAGAAAGGTTTTATTCCTTTTTGCTAATACCACCCTGCAGACTTAACAAGCAAAAAAAAAAGTTTATATTTTTAGTTTTCGGTGCAGATTGTGTTTCCCCCCCTTCATTTTGCACCTGCTGCATGTTAGAAAGAGAAGCCTTTGCTCAGCTCAGACTCATATCAATAACTTTTACTTCTGCAGCCATCTTCAGCGAGTCAGTGCTCATCAGCAGGTCAATCCTCCTCTGTGCAGTCGAGTCTATTTTGTCCCAGGGGTAAACAAAAACACTGACAGTGATCGTTCTAATCCTCTCGGTCGAGCAAAGAGCAGACCCGTCCTCCGCGCGTCTGAGTGGCTCCTCTGATGTTATTAACAGAGAAATCAATGCTGGTTAACATGCACTGGATCAATGCACATCACAGCCTGCGGGAGCCAAGATGAATTTGGTTACTGCTGGTGCAGACACAGTGAATGAACACTTTAGCTCAAGTCCTACTATTTAGCAATTAAAAGCATTTTGTAAATATTTTATGACCCCCTTTAATGTTGCTGTAAGCCGTCGGTAGAATGGTAACGTGGTTCTACCTGATCCAAGTCCTCACCAGAGCGTCACTTTGGGGATGTACTTTATATCTGGTATAGAATCATCCACCGTACACTGCTGCAGAAATACAACTTGATGTTTTTTTGACGTGCATGGATCATAAACGATGCTATTTGGGCGGTTCCATTAGTGTTTGACGAGACATGAGAGCTGTGAACATGTGTGAATGAAAGCCAGTGTCTCTTCACCTGCTTGGGTCGGTGTGTATGGGACAGAGAACGAGGAAGCTCATCCCTCGCCGTGTCTGCAGCTTGGTTCTGTCTGCAGAGTGCTTATCAGGACACAGTGAGCAGAAGGGAGGAGGAGGAGGAGACAGGCTGAGGAGGAGGAGGAGGAGGAGGAGGAGGAAGAAGAGGTAGGGATGAATGTCAAGCGGTGTCTGACTTTTTCAAAGCTGCTTGTTTGGGATGCAGACACATGAGGTCCACAAGAAAAACAAGTTGGTCTTTTCTCCTGCACAGAGATAGAGCAACGTGTGAAAACACGGGAGGTGTGATCTGGAGGACAGAACTATCAACGTGTTGTCTGTTTTTAACTCTTCACTCCTCGTCTTTACATTCAAGCTCCGCTCTGAAACAGTGAAAAAAAGTGTTGATGTTTCTCCATTTTAAAGCAGTGACTTGAATGTATGGAGCCACTATAATCTCACACGTCTCTGGAACCAGAGGTGACCATAACTCTAAGCTATCAAAGCTGACCTGTCTGGGCCCTGCTGCTAACTCAATGAGCAAGCAGCGAGCCAGTTAATTACAGAGTTATTTAAAGGAACGTGTCGTCTTAACGCTACACGCTTCGTGCTCACTGAGGTAAAGGCCAAGCAACGATCCTCCTCGCCCCCCTGCATGGGCCGCAACAAATAAACCCAAGTATGACGAACGCTAAATGAGCTAACAAGCCGTGCAGGTATTGTTCTCACAGACACAGATTAGCTGCTAATTGCTGCTAGCATGTAAATAAGCTAACGTCAGTAAGGTTAAGAACACAGCAGGTCAGATTATTAGTCTGATATTAACATATATCATAAAAAGCTCCAAGAGCTCAAACACGTCCCATAAAGGTCAGTCACTGAATTAGCTGAGGTGACACCTAGCAGCTCCCACCTGTCGCTCAAAGAGGCCACGCCCCCTAATTCTACATCCCTTTAAAACCTAAAGAGCTATCGATGCCAAATCTGTTTTTTTTTTGTACCAGGTTGTAAACATGTTTATTTCTGCTGTTAAGTTTTAACATAGAGCTCTATGGGGAATGACTCACTGCAGGAGAAGCCCCTAGTGGACACTCCAGGAACTGCATTTTTTATTTTTTTTTTGGCTTCAATTATAAGCTTTTGAGGTTTCAGCTTATTTGAAACACTTTTTGAACTTTAACATGAGCAATGCGCCTCAACAAGAGTCTGCAGTTGTACAAACGTTTGTTGAAAAGTGCAAAAAGGGTAAAAAGGGTCAGTGGGTAAAAAACGGGGTCACATGAACTTGAATATTTAACGACGAAGTCTTCGGGCGTGAAGTGTTTGTAATTCCACAGAGTGCTTCTCTCTGTGATGAAAAAGAGAAGCTGTTAGCGTCGTGACACAGACAGAAACTTTGATGTTACAGCCAGGCTGACGCGGCGAGGAGGCGGATACATCACACCCACACACTTTGACAAAAAAAAAATCTCCTATTTAAAGACTTGTAATCCTCTATTCTCTTTTAAATCTGCTTTTGAGTCCTCTTCAAAGACGAGTTTTAACAGGTGTGAGGATCAGGTTGATTGCCAACACTCACCGAAGGCCCAAAAGACTCGCTTCATTAAGACGCATTTAAAGAAATAAGATGATCGTTGTTGTGCTTAAAGTGACGTAAATCGTGCTGATTTTTAAAAATATTAAATGAACTTGTAGATCCTTTGACAGCTCCCAACGATGTTTCACTTCTATCTGCAGAAGAAGAAGAAGAATCTCTCTATTTCCCCACTTTCTCTTTCTCTCCTCCTTCTGATGTTCCCCCCCCCCCCCCCCTTCCTTCCGCCTCTCTTACCTTTCCTCTCAGTGCAGCTCAGACCTGACACGGGGGTTCCAGGCTGCAGGCGGAAGGACAGACGCAGAGACGGGAAAAAAAAGACGGCGCAACAAGGGGAGAAAAGGGAGCGTCACTGCAGAGAGGAGAGGTGACGACGAGGGTGACAGCTGTTAATGAGGAGATAACGAAGTGCAGGATGAATGGAGGTGAAGAGACGAGGACGCAGGCCAGGAGGGGAGGGAAGGAAAGTAGGATGAAGGCAGGCAGGGAGGGATGTAGTTTCTATAGTAACGTGTCGTTGTGTGAGTCGGGGTGTTCGAAGGAAAGGGGCAGAAAGAGACGGAGATAAAGAGTGATGTTGTGGTTTAATTGCTACTCCGCAGACCTAATCTCCTGCAGGGCCCTTACAGCCTCATCTATGTGCACGAAGAGGGATGAGGCTCTTTCCAAAAAAAAAAAAAAAAAAAAAAAAAAAAAGAAGCTGCAGTCTGAGGAGGAGTTCATAAAGTTCCCGTAATGTGGACCCTGGAGCTCACACGTCACTTTACTGGGAGTGATGGTGCAGCAGTCAGTCGCTCAGTGTGCAGGCGGAGAATATCAGGGTCTGGATTCAAGTCCCACAGTGAGAAAATGTCAACGACGACAAAAGGGAAATAATGAATTCTGAAGTGGCTGAAGGAACGATTTCTCCTTCTGCACGGCGGGAAGAAAAAAAACACAGAATAAAAGCGATTTCAAACGTTTGATTCTGAGTTCTAAGGTGTTTCTTTGATGGTTGTTGGCTGGCTATTTCTCCCTGTTGTTCACAGGGGGGAACCTCCACCCACCTGACCTTCTCTACTCAACCTAAATGAGCGAGTCCGTCTCTGTTCTGTGAAGAAAGCCGGACTCAAGCTGTGCGCGTGATTCACTTTTCTTCCTCCGTACTGTAAATCAGCTGCACTGTGAGAATAATGACAGAGTGCTGGATTCTCTGGCTTCCTGCCTTTCACGCGCACTGAAGGTTTGTTTGTATTGGATGGGAGTTAATGGTGAGAGGCCTCTGTGGATTCTCACCCTGAGGGCGAGTTAGAAACAGCATCTCTCTCTCTCTCTCTCTCTACACTTTGGCGCTGTTTTTTTTTCTCATTTGGATGAATGTGTGTGCGTTTGTATGCAGAGGAGGAAGCAGTGATATATGCATGCATATGTGTGTTTGTGTTTGTGTGTGTTTTCATGGGGGGGGGGGGGGGGGGGGGCAGAGGGGGGGGATAAACCTCTCTGAGATTGGTTTTCTGCAGCACCAGAAACCGATCCTCGCTCACTGCAGGGAGAATATTCCAGAGCGGGAATCTCCTGAGCCGCTCTGTTTTCACTGCTGACCTGAATCCCCTTTTGTTCACAGTCTCAGCTCTGTGATTGACAGGTATGTACAATGACAGGCGTGTGTGTGTGTGTGTGTGTGTGTGTGTGTGTGTGTGTGTATGCGTGCACGCTTAAAGGAACAGTGCAGATATTTTGAAGTGAGGTTGTATGAGGTTCCTGAGTGCATTCCCTTCATCCGTCGTCTATCCACACGTCCTCTCCAGCTGCTGGAGGAGGTGAAGCAGCTCTGCAGAAAACAGGAATTTGAACATTTTTAAGTATCCTTTTTTTTTGTTTTTATCATGTTTGAGAAATCGGGATAAGCCCTCCATCCAAATTCTGAGAAGTCGGATTTTTCTACCTGGAGAACCACGTAAGGAAAACGGGATGATGAGGCCTGTGTTCCCCTTACCCCGGTTTGTGACAGCTGCTGACAACGAGTGCAGACACAGCCTCAGATTAGTGACTAATTAGAAGAAAAAAAACGTTTTCAGTTTGTTCCTAAGATCAGGGAGGTCTCGCTGCCACTCTCTTCTCCGCTTGCTGGATATAAGTTGGTTGCACCAGATGTAAAACATGACGTTAGCGTTCAGTAGTGCTAATCCTGCAACTTGTCTCATAAAGTAATGATCACATTCGCCTGCACAAATAAGATGCAGGAATCAAAATCCGGGACGCTCGATGTTATCACGTGTACAGGGATGTGAATAACAAGGTTTCTCCGTGTGCACGTAGACGCCATGTCCCGAATATAATCGATAACCAGGAAACTAGCTAGCGTGCTAACCCTGCAGTTTCATGTGGATGCTTTGTGCAACATGTGTTACAGATGTTCCTGGTACTAATTCCTCAACCTCCAAACAGAAACCGTCTGCAGGGGGAGTTTGCACCTTGAAATACTCTTCTGTCATCCTGTTTGAAGAGGTCAGGTGTTTTTCTTGAGTCAGACACAGTTTGCAAAGATCCGAGAACGACACATTTGTGCTGCTTTTTGAATTCAGAGGTCATCATGTGGCAGTCCTTCAAACCGCCCTCTGGAAATGATACAGCAGTCATCGTCCTTGATCCATCCATCTTTTTTTTCTGCGGTAACATCCTCAAAGCCAGGCGACAAAATTAACAAAAAATGTGCTGCTTGTAACCTAAGTGCTGAAAATGGCAGGTTCAGATAATTCTTTACTTCTATCATAGATCATCATGTCCTCCTGTTAATACTTTGCAGGGGCATTTTCGCTGCATCCTGGGTGTTGTGCCAACATGGATGATTCCCAGTGTTTTAAATAATACAAACAGCCCAGAGCGTCTCTTTTCCTCCTTGGTGCAGGATTGTGATGTCGAGCCAGGCCTCTCTGCAGCACTGAACCGGCGCTCAAACGGTGTGCAGACGTCTCGCTGTCAAACTGAAAAGTCGACCACTTTGAGACTTTCAGAGGCCTTATTCTCAGATCAAATGTTTCCAGAAGGAGCTGTAATAACAGAGGAGGCGAAACGGAGAGTGTGTGGAGGGAAGCAGAGAGAAGAATAAGAGCTGCAGGAGAAGGCGTCCTCGCCGTCTGAAGGAGGACATGAGAGGGATGAAGGTGGTGGTGATGAGGAGCTGCTGGTTCCTGCTGTGCTGAGATGCGGCGTCTCCACAGGAAGCGGCGCTTCTAACGGAGACGCCGGAGTTAATGAGGAGCTCCGCAGAGTTCATCATGATGCACTCAGACATGCAAGAGAAGGCTGATCTCTCAGAGCAGTCAGAGGATATGAATCCAACATGTGTTTACCTGCAGGAAGTCTGTCCTCTAAAGGCCCCGACACACCGAGCAGACGGCACAGAGCGAGTGGCCGTGAAGGTTGCCCGCACGACGCCTTTTGTCTTGGCCAAAAAGTTGCACTTAAACGCACCGCGGCCAATCTGTAGGCACTTTCTGCACTTTCATGCGAGCAGCTGGAGGTCGTCTGGAATCATCGTTCCACCACTCGTGTGATAAGAAGTTGAAAATGGCGCTGGCGTTGTCAGCCCGTGGTCGAGAAGAACAAGCACAGAAGAAGCGTTTCTGTTTTTCTACTCGTGTACTGGCGCTCCTGTTTCGCTAATCAGAGATGCCGCCGCCGAGTCAACGTGGAATCAATAAGAAACACGAGATGAGCGGACGCGCGCAGAGACAACGTAAGTTTATTTAGCTACATGGAGGCCATCTTTAGATTCCCCCCGCTTTCAGTTTTGACTGCTACACGTTAGCTAACGATCGAGTTCCACTAAAATCAGAGACAGCCATAAAGAAATGGTCACATTGACGTCTCGTGTCAGGCGTGCAAACAGTCCGGATGCTTCATTACTGTGTGTGTGTGTGTGTGTGTGTGTGTGTGAGATGACGAGTGAGACGATCCCACAGCCTCATTAACATTTCACAGAGTGAGAAACAAACACGTCTCAGTGTGTCCTCGTCCTCCAGTCTGCAAACTCTGATTCACCCTCTCACTCACTCTGTCTCACCTCCGCATGAAGTCAAAGTCACCTTTTTGTTTGTTTGTTTTCTGAGGTTCAAAAGTACAAAAATCTCCATGTTTTGTTTTTGTTTTTTTTTCCAGATTTCTTGCTGGATCGTGTGTGTGCATGTTTTACTGATTCTGTTTGTCCTCTAATGGATGATGCCATTACGTTTTCTGCATGAATCATTACACAAACATGCCCTTACAAATCTCAGCTTTTAATCTACTGATGAAAATCCTCATTAGCTCTGACTCGGTGCTTCATGATTCGGAGAAATGATCGTGTGCTTGTGGAAGTTCATTTAAAATCTTTGACTTCTTGTCTTTGATCTTTCACAGTTGAACCCTTTAAAAAAAGCCGACCTCAGGTTGATTTTTTTTGTTGTTGTTGTTGCTTAGAATCAGAAATAGGGAGTCAAATAAAATAAATGTTGGCTGAACTTTTCCCAGTTTAATTGAAGTCAGAAAACGTCGGCTGCCTCGTGATCACCACAGGGAGCTTTTTAAACGCCGCACACGACCAGTTAGAGCATCGAATGTCGGCTTGAATTTTCAGACTTCCCTGCGTATACGTGTACGTGCTGCACGGACCAATAAGATCGTTGTTCAGAGACACAGGCGTGCTTTAAAACTGTGTCTTAAAAAAGGCTGCTGTTAATCCGAAACGTCAATATGAAGTTCATTAAATATCCAACAGGCCTCGACTTCAACATTGATCCTTCTGCTTCTGGGGATGTCTCGTGTTTTCAAGACTGATGAAAATTCAAACATTCTGCAGATTTATAAGAAATGATTGTGAACTCTCGCTCGCCCTCTCTCTCTCTCTCTCTCTCTCTCTCTCTCGCTCTCTCTCTCTCGCTCTCTCTCGCTCTCTCTCGCTCTCTCCCTCTCTCTCTCTCTCTCTCTCTCTCTCTCTCTCGCTCTCTCTCGCTCTCTCTCTCTCTCTCTCTGATCCCTGCAGTGAAGTCCAACATGTTCCTTTCAAGGTTCCTGCTCTCTGGGAAAAGTTCCTGCAGTTTGAATGTGCTTTTATAATGTCGAATGGTTGAAGCAGCTTCAGTGTGCAGCCCTGACACACACACACACACACACACACACACACACACACACACACACACACACACACACACACACACACACACACACACACACACACACACACACACACACACACACACACACACACACACACACACACACACACACACACACACACACACACACACACACACACACGTTTGCCTTTTTGATGCCAGGAAACACGCTAACTGGCCTGTGCACAGAAACCCTTCAACGCAAAACACACGGAACAGGGCCGAGCCGTCGTCTAAGTCTGTGAAACGCTCGCTCCTCGCTCTTTGTTCCTCGCTCTTCGTTCCTCGCTCCTCCTGGACCCGCTATGATCGTTCCAAAGCTCTTCAAGCTGCTCAGAGGATCGAGGAGAGACGAAAAGCCGGCTGACCACCCAACACAAAGATATCTGTGTTTGTTAAATACAAATCTCACGCCATCACTGTGGCTTCATGTTCCCTCCCTCCTCTGCTTTGTGTCCCTGTCTCCGTTCCTCTCTGGAGGGCGGGATTATAAACCGAGGCCTTCATGGATGCAACTTAACCGACTTGAGGTGAATCCCCGGTTTCAGGATTTGATCTCTTCTTTGGTGATGACCTTTCGTTGACCTCTCTTAGGAGAAGGTCAGGTCATCATAATCCAGTCTTCCTGAGCTGGCTAAGTTGCAGATTTGACATTAATAAGCTGCTCAGAAAACAGGAGCAGTGAACCTGGAGAGTTTGAACTCAACCGGATAAAAAAATAAAATAAAATGGAAAAATTACGTCAACGCCAGACGTCCATGTTTGAGGACGAGTTTTTTCTAGAAGCCAGTGTTTTATTTACCATGATCCGTTTTTCTCTTTCAGGCTGAGATGAGCTGACACATCTCACAGTAAAGAATCGTTAATACAAACACAAGACGAAGACGACCTCCAGGGTGTCTGACCCCTCTGGATGTCTCCTCCCACAGACGCCTGTCCGCTTGGACGCACAGCCCGAGTGAGTAATTGTGTTTTCTCCTCCCACCTGAAATCCATTAAACCTGTGTCCATTACACTCCAGCTGTCGCCTGTCTGGGGACGAACGCCGCGCCGCGCCGCGCTGCACAGCAAACACACCCCCCACAAAACGCAGCCATGAAAATGTCCAACAGAGCAGAGTGAGCTGCTCTCCTCGCATGCAGCCCACCTGTGCGTGTCGGAGGTCAGCCACGCTGCCCACACGGCAGGTGTCCAGCGGAGCGTGTGAACGGGGTCACGGCCGAGCGTGGAGCTGCTGTCCACGAATGGAGGAGGCCGCCTGCTCTGCATTATAACCATATCTGAGGGGAATGCAGTCTTGCCTCTCTGCTGTTTGTTTCCTCTGCAGACGCTTTAAGGGCTCGAGCACAGCGACAGGATTGATGCTCCGCTGAAGGCTGCAGTGTGTTTCTCTTCGCAGCC
Source organism: Symphodus melops (assembly GCF_947650265.1). Classification (NCBI taxonomy): domain Eukaryota; kingdom Metazoa; phylum Chordata; class Actinopteri; order Labriformes; family Labridae; genus Symphodus; species Symphodus melops. Next base: position 1,531,154 of record NC_136702.1, on the reverse strand, counting down.
GTGTGTTCTGAATAAACGACGCCACGCCACATCTCTGGGTCTCTTGCATGTGCTTGTTTTAATTCCTGCAGAAGGAGAGGTAATGGTCTGATCAATAAATTTCTGTTTGTGGTAATGATCGTTCTGTTTCCTGCTGCACGAGTCAGTGAAGTGTAAACGTGTCATCAGAGCTGTGTGGATGTAAATATTCCTCTCAGGCTGACGAGCTCCTGGATGTTCATGTTTTTGCACGAATGCGTTTCCACCACTTGAATTTAATTAACACGGTAATGGACGCTCTCACCTCCCGCTCACAGGTTCAGGTATACATTTTCAAGCGTGTTAATAATTGAGTGAAAATGAAGCTGTTGCCAGGGACAGATCACTGTTGTGTATCTCTGCGTGTTCGTGCTGCAGAACACACACCGACCTTGTGATGTACCTTTTCCTGTTTGTGTCATTAGAAGTAGCTCGGCGTTACAGTGACACCGGTGGCCGTTCAGTGAACTGCAGGGCTTCATGGATGCAACTTAACAGACTTGAGGTGAATCCACCGGTTTCAGGATTTGGTGACTTTGGTGATGACCTTTCGTTGACCTCTCTTAGGAGAAGGCCAGGTCATCATAATCCCGTCTTCCTGAGCTGGCTCAGTTGCAGATTTGACATTAATAAGCTGCTCAGAAAACAGGGGCAGTGAACCTGGAGAGTTTGAACTCAACCGGATTTAAAAAAAAAAAAAAAAAAGGAAAAATTACATCGACGTCAGACGTCCATGTTTGAGGACGAGCAGGTAAAGAACGTGTCACCATCACTGTAGTACAGATTACCTGGACTTGAAGATTTGCTTTGCTTGTTCTGACACTGGTGGCCTTTAAGCATCCTGTCGTTGAGTATCAAAGGTGTAATGACCGTCAGGTGTGCACAGATGACTTCTACTCTCTCCTCTTCTCTGCAGCCGATGTGTTGAATCCATCTGATGAACACCGAGCGTCCGATCCTTCGAGGCGAACTGAAGCTGAATTGCGTTGTCTCATTTGGTTTGTTCGCAGTTTGAGTGTGAGACATCCAATCATCATAAACGACGCCTCTGCACATGAAACAGAGAAAATGAGAGCACCAATCGTTTCACTGCTGAATCAAATTAAACACTAATGGATGAAAATCACACACACACACACACACACACACACACACACACATCGCACACGTCACACAACAACGAGAGACAGTTTGGCGACGACGGGCTGAAAAAGGGAGACGTGGCGAGGAGTGGGTTAAAGCTGTGATGGCAGCACACATGGTGGCTGGTCAGGGTTTAAAACGGTTATTTAGCTGCAGTCAGCTGCAGACAGATTGAGATTAATGGGCGTCAGTGGAGCACATGCATGCTGAAAACACACACACACACACACACACACACACACATGAAAACAGGAAAACCCAACTTCTAGCTTTTAATGAATTCAAAAAACACTGTTTGTCTTTTTTTACTTAAATGTTTCTAATAGAGAGACTGCCCTGCAATAACAACAATAATAATAATAATGATAATAATAATAACAATAATAATAATAATAATAATAATAATAATGGATTTTTATTTATGGGCGCCTTTCCAAAAAACCCAAGGACACCTGACAAGCAGAGTTAAAAACAAACAATATAAAACATGAACATTAAAAACTTAAAGGGAGATAATAAAAGAAACAGTTTTACATAAATTAAATAAAATAAATAAATAAATTGAATAAACCTGCAATTTTCTTTTTTGTAGTTACTGAATCTGAAACTAAACCAACCTTTTGAGAGCCACACAGGTGTGTTTAGGTAAAATAAACAGAAAGTCATGATCTGTAGTTAAACCTTGGGATGCAGATCTCCTTCTTCACACATCTGCTCGATGTTATGTAAATGTGTGTGTTTGGAACATTTCTGCTTTCTTGCCTTTTGAATGTGCACGTGGCCCTGAATGACCCGCGCGCTGGACTGACGTGTTCTGCACTGAACTTTCTCTCCTCTTACGGTTTAGTGGGTCTGAATTAAGAGCAACTTCCTGCCAAACCGAGTGTGACCAGAATTGATTCCTTTGGATGCTGCTCTTGTTGGAGAAGTGGGATCAAATGAAATGTGTGTGTGTGTGTGTGTGTGTCTTCCTTGTGTTTCTGCTCAGTTTAAAGTGCCAGCATCAGTCCGTTTACCTGGAAGCTGTTTTACATATTTGAATATTCATTCTTGATGACGTCAGAGATGCGTTTGGCTCCACAGGTGAGCGTTTTGTAGTTTTGGCGACTCCCTCGCTATCTTTGCGGCGGGACGCATTCGCACGTCTTCCCACGTCTTTCTCCTGCAGACTAAAGCTCTCATGCCGGCGCTTCACTGAGGCGGAATAATCAAATAACACTCTACGCAGTTAGCTTTCCAATATGATTAAGCCAGGTTGCCGTTTGCAGAGACTAATTTAGAATGAGTTGTGATTAGCTGTTTCCAGCCTCTGAGGCATTATGCATTTAAATGGAACACATTTAAACCAGCTGGGAATATGACAGTGTCGGCTGATTCCCTTAAGTGCTGCACTCGAGTGTTTATTCCTGCGCTTTCACTGTAATGGACCATTTACCTACACACAGCAGAAGACAGCAGAGCGGAGGAAATGAGACAGAGGAAGAAACTATTTTTGGGTGCAGGGCTCGACTTGTACTGCAGTCATTTCACCGGAGGGATTAAGACTCCCTCTGCCCTCCCTCCCCTCCCCTCCCCTCCTCTCCTCCTTCCCTCTGCAGCCGCGGGTGGATTTACTATTACCCTGGTTATTTATCACTTTGGAGCCGAGATGGAGAGGCCTGCAGGGTGAGAGAGAGAGAGACACGCAGAGCGAGCGACACAAGGCCAGGCTGGAATTAAAAACTCTAAACTCTTTTTGTAAGTTGATTTGATTTCTCCCTGATAAGGCAGCCGGCCTGTCTCTGGGTCATCGCTGCTGGTTTTAAGGATGGGGAAGGTTGAAGTTATTCCACAGACAGCATGAATAATGACGTCGACTCGACGTCATCAGATTGGTTTTTTTCAGGCTGCCTTTTTTTTTTTTTTTTTTGGCAGACTTGGAGAGGAGGGACGAGTTAGCCTGTCCCTCACTATTTTCATTTTTTTTTGATGTGACCGAAACACCAAAAACTGGAAACATCGCTGAATCTCTCGCCGTCAAACGTGACTTTTGAGTCAACAAACAGGCAGGAAGATTTGTAGATCAGAATATTTGGACTATTTTTAATTGAAATAAAGAAAACACTTTCAAGCATGAAGTCGAGTTCTGTAAGAATTTGACGTGCGGCGGTTGTTGTGCTTCCTTCTTAAGTCAGTTCGCCTCTCGATTTGTTCATGAGACGATCCACTGAGTGCAAGCATAAATATAAAAGACATTTAATGTGTACAATTTAAAATCAATGAGGCCTCTACGTTCAGATCACACGGCAGGAACATCTGGACTGTGATTGGTTTTCAGCCTATGTGTTATGTTAGTATTAACACAACATGATCAAAGCTGACCAGTCTCACTTGTGTTGTAGTCATCGTGTTTGATCCACTTTTCAAAGGTCTCAGAATCTGAATCCTTTTCACTCTTTTCTCTGCACAGACTCCACATCTTTCATGGTTCTCGGCCTGCGTTATAGTCTTAGTCTTGATCCCTGACTGTCTCAGGTGTTCGCTCTCACCTCACTCTTGACCAAAGCATCAGATCAGACAGAAGACTCTTTGTGTTCGGAGCACCTGAGCAAATCGTCTCCTCCGCATCGCTTCTTTCCCCTCACCTTCCTCTCCACTTCCCCTCATCGTCTCTGCACCATCACCTCCTCCTCCTCCTCCTCCTCCTCCTCCTGCCCCCCCCCCCTCCAAACATCTTAAACCTTTTCTCTAACTTCTCCTCCTGCTCTTACTTTCTTCGCTCTCTGAAGTTCTGACAGTGTGAGTGATGTCGATCGTTACCTTGCTCCGATCCTCCTCCGCCTTCCGTCCGTGTCACCAGAGAAGACTTTCTGACGGTCCGGCTTCATCACCCGCGTCTTCATAAAACTTCAGAGGAAAAAATAACCACAAGGCATCATGCACATCATGCACACATTTAATCAAAATCAATGCCCTTTCACATCTGTGCTAAATAAAAGCGTCCACTGCTTGTATTCATGTTCCTGCGTTTTATGTTTGTACTTCATGACATCACAAAGGGCAGTAGCCCCTCCCCCCAGGTGGGTGACACTCCCACAGCTAGGTGTTTGTTCTGCCCTCTGAGTCTGCCTTCTCACCGTAAACAATAGGACATGGAGCCAGAAAGCAGCGAGTACACCCGAGCCCTTCCAGAGAGGGGGCGTGGCCAGACACTGCTCATTTACATATTTAAAGCGACAGACACAGGTTGCTCGGTTGTTACACTATTGTCGACTGAACCTATCTCAACAAGCGTGTGATAAATTAACCCCTCTCCTATGTCGCCGTTTAGCCACAGCCTACAGACAACATGGCAACAGCTAACGTGCTAACAGTTAGCACAAACGGGCTGCAGATCCTGTGCACGACATGACAACGAATCAGCAATGTCTTTTTTTTGTCCTGAAGAGAAGCTCCTCGCTTAGTTCATCAACATTTTACAAAGAGACCTCTTCCATATATCATGGAGGTGGATGAATGGAGAGATTATTTTTCTACCTCACAACACCGAAGTGAAACGTCAAACACGAGTAGAATCTGTAATCTATGGAGGATCTTGCTGTAACTCCTGCAGAAGTCCCACCAGCACAGAACAATAAGTTAGAAAGCCAATAGCAGCGAGAGACGGGGGAGCTGTGAACACCTCGGGCTCAGCGTCACGTTCGATAGCTCCATCCTCGCACGCTGATTCATCGAGGAGCCGTTGTTACACTCAGGTCGGATGAGGAGAAGTGATGTCTGTATTAGTTTCAATGCACCGACTGTGGCTGCAACAGGACGGCAAAACACTGAAATATAGCACTCAGAAAAACACAGGTCCTTACTGAGTGTGTATTGCTTCACATTAAGTTATATTTATCCAGACCAAGTTCTGCGTAGTCCCGCTGTGAAAAGAAGAAGAAGATATACTTTACTAATCCCGCCGGGGGAGATTCAGGAGACGTCTGAGGACATGGCTTGAAGGTCTCATGTTCTGCCCTTTTTGGGGGGTTCGTATAAAACTTATTTATGTGTCTACTACAGCATGCCGCTCCATGCAGCATCTCTCATCTGCAACGCTTTCATCCCCCACCATCAGGCTTCACCACGTGGGCCTGGTCTGATCTGATTGGTCGGCCGTTCCGCTCCGCTTGTAATTGGTGAGTTGCTCGGCACGGATGTCACATGGACGTGCAGCACGAGCTTGGTCTTGGTACAACGAGCCAATGGGCTTGGATCAGTGATGTCACACTGGCAAACTTCTTTTGTGGGGGGGAACCAGGTTTTACATGCAGATACTGCTAACATGAGGTTTTAGGATAAGACGCCTTTCTGCAGACTTTGAATGTGTGCACATAGATGTTCCTAATCAAGTACAAGACACCTGAAAAACACATGAAAGAGCAAATAAAACCAGAAAAACCACAATATGGGTAACAAGAGATCCAGGATCAGGATCAGGTTCAGGATCAGGATCAGGTTCAGGTAGATTTCTTTGCAGCCAGCAGGATCGACATCCATCATTAGAAGACAAAGTGAACAATGAACAACATATAAGAAGACGGTGGATGATTGTAGGATCCAAACCTGCAATCACAATGTGCCTTCATGTTAATGCGACATGAAGTTGGACCTCCTCACTGTGCAAACAAAGGGAGGTGAAGAACATACTGGAGAGCTGCAGAAAAGAGTTTGAACCTCAGTCTATTAACAGAATCACAGAAGCACTTTCCATCAAGGCTCCTGATTACACGAGCGTGATCGCTGATATTCACCTCAGCACCCGGGAGAACTATTCTAACCCGCCCGACCCCTTGTGAGCGAGTCCAGGAGTGGAACATTTGATGGTAGATTGCTGATGATTTCACTGTTGAGGGAACTTGAGCGTGTAAGTGAGCGTGTGTGTGTGTGTGTGTGTGTGTGTGCGTTGGGGGTGAAGTTGCGGGTGGATAAGCCGTTGCCAAGGCCACAGCTCCAAGTCCCCGAGCCCCCACAACAACCCTGCCATCTGAATCCAATCCACCGTCTGACGGATTGGGAGGCAAATTGGCGGTGTCAGATTTCATATCACAGCGAGCTGCAGAGAGGCCGGGAGCGGGGCTGCAGACTAATAAAGGGGAGGAGGACCGTGTGTGTGTGTGTGTGTGTGTGTGTGTGTAAAGGTGGCGTGGAGGGAGCGTGTTCGTGAATGTGTGTGCACTTTCATGCAGATGTATCGGCGCCCACGTGAAAGCGAAGAAGAAGAAAAAAAAGGCAACCGCAGCACCCCATCGGACCAACTGCCCGTCCAGCTGCTTCAGTGCGGCAGTTACACAACCTCAGTGCATGCTGGGAAGCAGCAGTCGGAGCCCCGTGGCGTGGGATTGGAAAGTGGTCGCAGTGACTAAGCCTGGTGTGTCAATCTGGGATTGTACAAGCCTCTGGCTATCACAGCTCAGGAGGGAGTGATGAGAGCAGCATAAGTGCCATATGTCAACCAGCAGAACCAGCCCTGAGACACAACATGAGTAACACCCAGTCAGGATTAATGTGTGTGTGTGTGTGTGTGTGTGTGTGTTTATGTGTGTGTGTGTGTAGTAGTGGGAACAATTCTCACACTAATTACCAAAACAAAGATGAAGACTAAGAAGAAAGAAAAAACAATTCGTTTGTTCAGAAGCCTGGTTTGACTTTCATGGTGGTCATCCGCCCTCTAGTGGCACACAAAGTAACTGCAGGTACAGTCTGCTCTGTGACTCTCCACACTCATAAACTTGCACCATTTATAGATACTTCATAATGCATATACATACGAATAGTGTTCTAGCCTGTGGCCACAGTTCAGTATCTCATGCAGACTGTGGAGTTGAACCCTGGTGGTCATTCAGTGGGCAAGTGTCCAAAACAATAAGGTGAAAACTTATTGTTTTGGACACTTAATGCTAATCACTGCTCCTTTATGTTGCTGAGCACTTTAATGGCCCAATTTGCATCCCTGCATTGACTGTTTAATGACTGTACTCACACCTCTGGCACTACCTCAAACACCTCTGTACATGCACATGGAACTAGTTTCTAGAAGGTCAGCACTTTGTTTCTAAGGCTCTTTAACTGTTTACAGGTCTCTTTTAACCAGCACATGTTTTTCTCTCCTTCACAGGTTATGTACATTATGCTATATAAGTTTTAAGTCTAATGCTAATGCTAACTGCACAGGTTTAACCTGTAATTATATTTACTCTTAGTCACATAGGGGCTGCTAAATCTTGTTTGGGGGTTATTGTATACAGAGGGGATATCTATCTATCTATCTATCTATCTATCTATCTATCTATCATTTTTTGTCAGCTTGGATGCTAACTGGTTTGGATGCATCCTTTCAGGAAATGAGTTGTATTTCAACACAAATAACACTGTGCAAAATTAAACGTGAAACCTACCTTCACGTGCATCTCCAATCAAAACAATGGAGGACCGATGCGACCGGGTTCGGGTGACGAGCCTTTCAAATGTTAATCTGTGAAACTGTTGACATGCACTGTGACGTTTTGTATTATTTACTGAGCTGGAGCGGGCTGATGACGAACAGCCCAGAGAGAAGAGACTGTCTACTGTCCCATTGTGTGGGCACTTTAAATTTAACATGTAAAACTTATGAGCGCAATGAAGAAGTGAATTAAGGGAAACACAACGGCAGGAAGTAACACTGCACGCGATACGCAGGGCCGAGAAAATAAAACAGGAAACACTGATAACTTAACCCAGGAACATGAACACACAAATAGACACAGAGATTAAAAGCAAATACAAGAGACGGACAAGAGAAAATCAAACAGGAAATGAAGTTAAGAGTATTTAAAACACAGAACGGAACGAGAAGGAATCACGACAGCGAAGAGAGGAAACAAGCTCCGGAGATCAGAGAACAGCTCGTCACTTAAAGGTCACAGACGGCGCTTAAATTTCATTGTCCTGTTAGGAAGAAATAAAAAATCAGCAGGAGGACATTATCTCAATAAGAACATCTTCAAATTGGCTTCCTATCATGATTCATATTGATTTTACAATCGTTGAATTTATGTGCACGCCCCGCGGTGAGGATGAGCTCAGAGGGGAGATTAAATTAAATAGACGAGATGAAAGAGGACGGCAGCTTATCCCTGCAGAGCTGAGCACAAGCCCTGGCATGGAGCCACACACACACATGCACACACACACACATGCACACACACACTTACACAGGTAAAAAAAAAAGAAAAAAAAAGACTGGACTGCTCTGACAGATAAAAGCGACAGTGTGCAGTTTGAATCGCTGCAGACTTTGTGGTTTTATATGTTGAGTTTGACATTTCTGACATGAAGGAAGTGCTTTTGTCAGTCTCTCTCTCTCTCTCTCTCTCTCTCTCTGTAAAGAAACGAACTCACTCCTGCTGTCGCACATCTGAATCTCCTCTGGTCTTTTGCCAGGGACGCACGTATGCAAACGCACTCAGAGGCTGCTGGAGGACGTGAGAATTACACTAAGTGTGAGTTTAATGTAAATCACTTAACCATCTGTATTCATAACCTTTGGCTGCCTCCCTCTATTACCACCCACTTACAGCGGGTTATGCCTTTAAGCTTTTTGTTCCCTTGCTATAAATAACACAGTTTAACACTGCTGGGAATGTACAGTAGAGTCATACAGATGTGACTGATGTGACATGCAATAACATTAAACACTCAGTAATACACATCTATACAGTAAAATAGAATATAATGTAAAAAAAATGAATGTATTAAATATATAAATATAGAATAATGTGAAGAGTGTCCAGGGATGTCAAAGTGCAACGCAGTACACACACGCCCCATCTCGGAGCGAATCAAAAAAGACAGGAACAGAAAAAGACGAGTAAAAGATTTATTTCACATTTTGTGTCTTTTTTTTTTTTACATATCACCAGCTTTTGTTTTTGAGGAATCAAGGACAACAAAGAATTGTTCACGGGGAAGGTTACAGAGGTTCAAAAAGCACAAGAAGACGAAGAAGAAGAAGAACAGTCTGAAGGTGTGAAGCAAAGGATGAAGAGCTGGAGGAGCGATGGAGCATCTTTCCTGCTGATGGGACGGGACAGAGTGTGCTGGCTTTGATTGATCACTCGAGATAGAAGAATGAGTGATGTCTTTGTCCAACCGTGATTTCTGTGAGTCGGTCAGTTAGCTGAGCGAGCGAGCGAGCGAGCGAACAGGCGAGGTGGTTCGAGGTCCCACAGGGTGACGGTTTAGCAGCAAGAGAGGAAAACACACGAAAACAGAAGAGACGAAGAGAGTCACTGCGATCACAACACGTGACACAAACGAACAAACAGCGGAGCGATGATCTAACAGTCTGAGCTCGATTATTCACGCCTGATTCAGAGTTCTCTGGATAGGATCTCCATGATTTCATTAACACGTTAACATTTCCCGCTTCGAGATTCTGAAATGTGAAGATTTTCAGCTTTTCTCTTACGTTGATGACGGCCAATAAGAGGGTTTGGGTTTGGTCATGTAAAAAAAAAAAAAACACTTGGGAACCAATCAGAAGGACTTTAAGAAACACTATTAAAGAGTAAATCAGAGTTTAGTGCTGACAAAAATCAGAAAACGCTGTTTTAAAAACTACAGGTTTGCAGACGACTGTTTTGAAGCTAAAGAGTTTGACATTCCCGCTTGTGGCCATCTTTGTTTTTTAAAGCCAACGAAAGCCGTGTCCTTAATGGCGTGCATTCGAAGGCCGATACATCCCGGCATACACTGCTTAATGAAGGCGGTCCCGTTTCAAAGGCGGCGCGTCCTCTGTGACCCGACGTGCTGGGGGACGCTGGTTATGCTAGCTAGTTGTGGTAAAAGCGTTTAGAAACAGCTGGTGACTCCCTTTGATTACAGCGTGGGCGCCCTCTGCTGGCAGATGTGTCACACTTCCGCCTTTAAACGGCTACGTCCATTTCTTACGTAGAGTTTTACGGTTGAATCTCTGTTGCGGGTGATGTTTGTTTGTTTGTTGAAACCGGTTTATCTAAGTTCACTGATGAGGACTTTAACCTCCAGTGCAGGCGGGACGGGCGGGAATCAGAGAGTCACACAGGCACTTGAGAGAAAAGAAAAACACGACAACTTCCATTAAGGCACGACAGATAGCTACACACACACACACACACACACACACACACACACACATATAGAAATCTTTGGGACGTAAACAGCATGATTCCCTCAGTGAGCTGCACACAAACTTCGAGCCCTCATAGACACACAAACAAATCTGAGACTCGACCATGTGGACGTTTTTTGTTTTTTTTTTCTTTTTGAAGTTTGAGCAAATTATTGGCATCTTCAAATCACTACGGTATCTTTTTTTTTTTTTTTTTTAAATGTTCTTCAGGGTGCACTCACACTAATCAGTACTTTTCTACCATTGCCATCACCAACAGTCATTATCCATACTCAATCAATAATCACAGATGAAGCCTCTGTGCGTGTCGCTCTCAAGGACGATCACAGATTGTCAACACGGCACGAAAATTAAATTAATAAGGTGAAAAATGATGCGTTTAGAAAAAGTTCCGGATTGTATTTGAGCACATGTGTTGTTGAGAGTATAACAGGGAGTAAGTTTAGGATTAGTACGTTGCCTCATTAAAAATGGCTCCCATCAACAACGTGGTTAAACGAGAAGCAGCCGTCACACGTGGCATCGTAACAAAGCCACAAACAGTTTGTTATCTGCAGTGATTTCAATACATTCAAATGCTTCCTTTAACATGTGGAACACACAAACAGAGCAGCTCAGTCACGCTTTCATTCAACTCAAATCAAAGGTTTAAAACAGTGGTGTCCAAACTTTTTTTCTTGCGGGCCAAAATTGGCGCGTTAGAATCGCTCACGGGCCACAAGGGTTTTTTTTTTTTTAAATATTGGAAGGAACTTTTTGTATTTTGACCTCTTCAAAAAATAATGTAAATACACAATAACTAGTTGCAGTGGGAAACTGTTGTGTTCTCATTTTTTGGAAAGAATAGTCAGGCTTTTATAGGTCTCCCTCGCTAACATGCCATCTGATGAGGCCTCGGGTCAAAATCTTCTGATTCTTCGATTTGAAGTCAAGGGCCACAAAAAATCCACTCAAGGGCCACAAATGGCCCCCGGGCCGCACTTTGGACACCCCTGGTTTAAAACGTCTGTCGCTCACTGTCAACAAATCCCACGTCAGCCAACAACGAATCGCACATGTGAGAGGTTTTCTTGAAACAGCCGTGCTCAATGTTTGTTAAAAACAAACAAACAAACAAACAAACAAAAACAAAAACAAACAAACGTGAGTCAAAAGAGAATCTGTTGCAGATTTATTCTCAGCCGAGGCGCTGCTGCGCGAGGGCGGCGCTGATTCGTGTACGCTGCCCCCTGCAGGCGAGAGAGTGATTCATGGGTTTATAAATAAAACTGAGCTGACTTGATGCGTCCACACAAGTTGAAAATGTTTCCACTTGAGCGAAAGATTGGAGAATCTCCCGAAGGCGCCGTGACTCCAGATTCATAATTATACGGAGAGACGAACGCAGAGAGAGAGAGAGAAAATGACAGAAAGAGCTCGACGTCCTGCCGGCTGTTTAGATCAAATACAGCTGAAGACACACACACACACACACACACACACACACACACACACACACACACACACACACACACACACACACACACACACACACACACACACACACACACACACACACACACACACACACACACACACACACACACACACACACACACACACACACACACACACACACACACACACACACACACACACACACACACACACACACACACACACGATTGGAGCATCAACATGGAGAGTTTTTTTATCTGCTCTGGTAAAATGAAAATCAGGCTTCCTGTGAGGGTCTCTGCGTGACGCTCGTTTGTTAAAGGACGAATAAACGCAAACTTTGCACAACTAACGCTGAGAGAAAAACTCGCTTTAAGTTCATGTTGCACCTTTAACCTGTGGGAGAGGGTTTGAACAGAGCAGCTCCAATAAGCAGGAAGAGAAGAGTGTTTGTTTTTGTTTTTTTTTAATTTTGCATTTCAGGATTATAGTTGAAGTTTTAGTGCGAGTACAATTCAATTCAATTCAAAAAAACTTTATTTGTCCCCAGGGTGCGATTCAAGTACGTCCATAAAATATGAATATCTGAGGACAAACATTTGTTTTCAGCTGACTGAGAACTAATACTGAAAGTCGACTTTATTCTCCGCAGTTAAACTTTAATGTTTACATGCATGGGGAGGTTGCTGGTTTGAATCCCCCGTCTGACAGGAGCCTCTCTGTGTGGAGTCTGCATGTTCTCTCCCCGTGCATGGCGTGGGTTACCTGCGTGGGTTTGACTCTGAACTGTAGGTGTGAGTGTGTCTGGTTGTCTTGTCTCTATATGTCAGCTCTGTGATTGGCTGGTGAACAAGTAGCCCCGCCTCTCGCTCAATGACAGCTGGGATCGGCTCCAGCACACCAACGACCCCAAACAGGAAAAACTGGATGGATGGAGGTTGACATGAAAAACTCAAAAAATAATAATAATAATTCTAATTTAATGAACATTTAGAACTATTTTTTTTTTTTTTTTACTGTTTCCAACAACAGAGCTCTCTGAAGACAAGAACACGATAAACCCGGTCGAGTCGAACAGAAACACTAAAACAGAGTCGATATCATTGTCGGCTGTGTTCGTTTCGAGGGATTTGTTAAAAATGAGCGAGACAGAAGATTTTCAGTCTGAGAGTTTAAATCTGCTCTGTGTGATTTACTGAAGCACAGCTCGGCTTTTATTCTGATGTTTCACCAGTGATTCATCAAACAGCTGCAGCACCTAAAATCAGAGGTAATAAGACACACACACACACACACACACACACACACACACACACACATGCACACACACATGCATGCATGCTCACTGAAGCGTGTGTACACAAACAAAGCCCCCCCTACACACACACACACACACACACACACACACACACACACACACAGACAGACAAAGAAAGCATGATGAGTTAATAAACTCACATAGAATCAAGGACATGAATGTCATTGGCAATGTTTGCAATATCAACACTAATAGATTATTTATATAGATTTATATATTTTCTCTTTTTTTAAGAACTTCTTCTGATCTTTTTGGTTCCTCAGTCTTGAATCTCAGATTTAAACTGAAGCTCGATCGTCTTCTCTCCTCTAAACCTTTCAAACATCCCGCCTCTCCCGCCCTCTCTCTCTCTCTCTCCCGCCCTCTCTCTCTACAGACACAGCCGTGGTGTGTGTGTGTGTGTGTTAGTGTTGTGTGTGAGCCGAACAGTCTGTCTTACAGCACGCTGCTTCTCGTTAAAAACCTCATGTACCCGCTCTGCTCTGGAGTACGCACACAGTAAGTACACAGGTACAGTGTCTGTTCAGATGTTCCTCCTGGAGGAGCAGAGGAGCGAGCCGACGGGTGAAGTGGGGGGGAAGGGGAGGTGGGCGTGGTTTAACTCCGGGGGAGGAGCCCCTTCTTGTAGGCGAGCAGGCCGGCTGCGGAGGCAGCAGACAGGACGGTGGAGACGCCGAGGAACTTGAGGAGCCCGCCGACTGAAGGCAGGTTTCTCTCCCAGAAGGAGGTGTGGAAGGGGAGCGCCGGGACCTCCTGATGCAGGAGAACATGACGAGTTCAGTGATTCGACTTTCACATCAGTTTGTTTTTGAAACGGCGAAGAAAGATTTCCCCTCACCTGACTCTCAGGCTCCGTCTGCCAGATCTGACTCGGGGAGATTTTATTCATGGCACACAGGATCTGCAACAAATCCCCTTCGTGGTTCAGTACTTTTTTTTTTTTTTGTACAATTTAAAAAAAAAATCCCGACCGCGTCCTTTATGATGTTTTAAATTAAATCTGTAAACGGCTGAATGCTTTTTTGAATGACTTTCATTATGTAGAAGTTCTTCATACAAGCAGTTTAAGTTTTCATGGTGGCGTGTGCTCTGACCTCTCTGGCTGCTCTCTCTCCGGCCTGCACGGCTCCCTCCATGTAGCCGCTCCACTCGGTGGCCGTTTCTGTTCCTGCAAAGTACAAACTGCCCACCGGCTCCCTCAGCACCCTGCACACAGGACGCAGACCGCCGCAGGTGACGAGTTACATCTGAGGTGTTCACGCCTTTTGTTGGTGATGCTGCATGTTCAAACTAACGTGTGTGTGTTTTACCTTCCATACTGGGTGAGGATGCCTGGGGGGAAGTAGGCGGTGTAGCAGCCCCCCGAGTACTCCTCCTCACACCAGTTCTTCTCCTCGTAGTGCACCGGCTGAGAAAGACATTTCAAACATTTAAATAAACTCTTCTTAGTCTAGAGACGCACACGATAAAGGTACAAACAAACAAACATCATGTTTGGCTGCAACATCATCAGCCTATAGACCAGCACAGGAAGGAGTCCTAAAACCAGGAAGTGAGTCAGCATTTTAGCGCCATGGGTTCCTAGCTCTAAAAGTCAACGTGGATTTTGAATGTGTTCGTGGTTAAACGCCTGAAATAAGGTCTGTGGTTAACGTGTGGCGTTTTGTTAGACGAGATAAACTACGTTAGCTAAGACCCCCACTTGAAGTTTTTACGCTAGCTATAAACGGCGGTTGCTAACAAGTGGCTAACTGAGACTACAGTGGTTGTCATGGAGACGTTAAACATCATTATGGCGGGAACTCTCTCCCTAATCCTCCTTACAGCCTCGACTCGTGTTGTAAATATTAGTTTAATAAACAACTTATTAAGCTAACGTTTAGCTAGCTTGTCAAAACCGCTGATTAGCGATTGTGACGTCAACCGAACACAGTGTAGTTAGCTTGTAGCATAACGCTAGCTTTTTACTTCTCTCGGCTGCGTTAACTCTTCAAGCTTCATATAAATGTTGTTAATCTGTGAAGATTATCCAGCTGCACAAAACAGCTGCACATCGGAAACGCGTGTTTGACACAGACTTTTATCTGCAATGATCCAAAATCCAATTAAAAAAAATACATCACTTTTCCAGTCTATACAGTTTTATAGCTCTGTT
The DNA here is from genome assembly GCF_947650265.1 of Symphodus melops. Taxonomy (NCBI): domain Eukaryota; kingdom Metazoa; phylum Chordata; class Actinopteri; order Labriformes; family Labridae; genus Symphodus; species Symphodus melops. Next base: position 1,515,911 of record NC_136702.1, on the reverse strand, counting down.
TTTACAGCTCTGTGTGTGTGTGTGTGTGTGTGTGTGTGTGTGTGTGTGTGTGTGTGTGTGTGTGTGTGTGTGTGTGTGTGTTTATTCTGAATACACACTCACATGCAGAGCCTCCTCGGAGCCCAGAACTCTGGAGTAGATCTCACAGATCCTCTTCTTCCTGCAGCAGACGACAGAGTGAGTCGGAGCTGAGCTGCAGCATGCAGAGTTTGAATCTCACCTGTTTGTGTCGTTACCTGTCCTCTTTGCTCAGGTTCGACAGCTTCCTGCATTTACGAGCCAGGATGAATCTGCACGAGAGGAGCGAAACATGTGAACACACCTTTTCCAAAACTCCGTGGCTATTTCCTGTTTCCTGGATCAACCAGATCCATATATTTGTGTTTATTTAACCAGGGATGAAGCCTCGTTGAGATTAAGAGGGAGATAATCAAACCCTGGTGTCAAAGGGATTGTTTTTATTCACCCCATGATGGCGGGGACACTCCCGTCCGGCTTTGTGTCATCGAGCGTCAGGCCGATTGGCGCTCCTTCCTCCTCGATCACCATGCTGCCGCAGTAACCTGCAGACACACACAGGTGTGCAATGAAGTCACGTCAAACCGGACACTTCCGAACTTCAGGACGCGTCACATTTAATCCTCCTCTGCACCTTTTTTCCTCCAGAAGTTCTCTCTGTAGTACACCATGCACTTGATGACGGAGCCCATGGGGACGCGGCTGATCAGCTGGTTCCTGAGCGGGGGCAGCTCGGGGTTAAAGTGAATCTTCATGTTCAGACCAGGGGGCGTGGCCAAGATCACATACTTTGCCTAAGTCAAAGACGTACGTACAAAAAAAAAAAAAAGACAGAGAAGATAGAAACACAAACAGGACAGAGTGAGCTGCATCACACTCAACAACCAGCAGAGGGCAGCAGAGAGCCATTTTTAAAGCTGAAAGAGTTGCATGGTTTCTTTTGGATTAGATTGTGAAATATCAGAACAACATTAGGTAACACGTGAAGCCACAGATGTGATAATAATTAAAAGAATATAACAGTCGTATTAAATGTGATGACTGCAGTTTGTGTTTTTCTTACTGTGTAGGTCTGTTTGTCGAGCGTCTCCACCACCACCATGTCCCCGCTCTGGTCGATCCTGTAGACCGGAGACTGCATCTTCACTCGCTCTCCCAGCTCCCGGGCCATGCACTCGCTGATCTGACTCGAGCCGCCTGCAAACTTCCTCTCCTGCACGAGGACAGAGAGGACAGAGAGGACAGAGAGGACAGAGAGGACAGAGGGATCAGAGGTCGAGGAGGAAGTGCTTTTTTAAAAATGTATTTCTTGTAAAATAGTTTCAATCCGCGCTGAACTCCAGCTCGTCCAACTGCTTCTGTCTGCTTTACTACAAATGTCAACATGTGCAAAACCAAAGGAGAGAATGTGCTCGTGAAACTGCTGCAGCGAAGTGATGGAGGAGTGACGGAGGGGGGAGGGGGGAGGGGGGGGGGGACATCCACCGCTGCCAAAGCTCTGAAACACCAAATTAAATAAACAGTGACCTTTTCCATACGCTTAGTGTCAGCGTCTCGCCGCTTCCTCCATCGCAAACATGTTGTGAATGTTCCTCCGTGGTCCTGGGAAACATTTGGCTGCCGGTACAGAAACATCACGAGCTAAATCTAAATCAGTCCTGGCAGTGACTAAGGGCGTTTCTGGGTTTGTCTTTTTTTTTTTTTTTTTTTTGGGATTAAAGTTGATTTTTAACAAACAGCTCCCGTGATGATGTCATCCTGAGAGATATCTTTAAATAATGTATAACCCTTAAAACTGCATAAACTCCACTAAAAGACCATGCATGTCAGAAAAACAGGAAGAAAACAGCTCATTGGTTTAAATCTTTGCAGAACACACGTTTTATATGAAAACAATGAAAAGGTTTCTTAATGATGCCTGTGCCAAATAAAGACCGGCTCATTCCAATGACTTAAGAAAATAAAAGCCCGATATTTATCCTCCAAAAGTTATATTTTAACTTAAAGTTAAATATTTATCAGGGTAATACATTGACTACACATTTATATTTCAGACCGGTTTAAGCTGGTTCCTGTTGGCGCATTTTCAAAGGGTTAAACAGAAAACCGTACACATACCCATGCACCCATGCAACAGGAGTGCATGTTCTAAACACGGAGGTCCAGCAAACAGAGCAGAGCGTCTGTTTACCTAAAACACAAGCCTCCCGTTCCTTCGTGGTCATGGCAACAGGAACACTCGGCTTTGGAAAGCTCTCCAAGAAAACAGCTTTTGTCCGGCTCGTAATGATGCAGAGCTGACCAGCAGCAGACTAAAAAGGTAAACGCGTTAGAGCTGATTTACGGCGCTGTGGGATCTGACTGATGCTTCTTGGCCAGCCTCCTCTGCACTGCACGGATCGTTATTCCATATTCTGTTTGTGCGGCGAGTTCAGCCCAGCGAGAAATCATCATTTTGTCCTCAGATTTTTTAAAAGCTGAATTTTATATTGAGCTTCTTGAAGCTGCAAAAATCAGAGACCCTACTGACGTTTCGCCTTCGGGGTAACAAAGTAATCCCCCCTCTGGTGCAAAGGTAGAAGCTGCAGACGTACCTGTCCTCCGTTTGTGGTGGAGAAGATCCTCATGGTTCCTCCGCACTGTTTCACATACCAGAGGAACCACAGAGCCGACACCTCGTGGGGTTCAGAGGTCACGTTCACGTTGATAAACAGGGTGGCGAAACGAAGAACGGCCCTTGAGAATAGACGGAACATCATTAGTCAAAAAAAATCTCTTTCAGTTCAGCGAATGCAAACTTATCAAACTGAAGGCAGAAAATGGAAAAATCCCCTTCACACGTTATGAAATGTGTTTATCGAGATGCAGAGTAAAGCTTTCTAAAACACGATTAAAATCGCTTTCACGATGTCGGACGGAAAGTAAACTAAGTCGCTCCACACTCACTTTGTTACGGTGTGCATCAGGGGCTTTTAACGTTAGCTTTAGCTTAGGCGCAACGTTCACTGCATGATGAATTTAGAGCTTCAAACGTCGAGTTTATTCAAGGATTGATTCTCTGATATCAAAGACTGGACGCCAAGATCCTTGTCATCAAGTTTCAGAACTTTTCTTATGGAGCACATGAAACCTGCTGCATGAAATGTTGGCCTCTTGGTTCTCTGGTGGTTGCATAATCTTCATCATTCATTCTTGAGTCCAAGTGGACGTTCGTGCTAAATTTGAAGGTAGTAACTGATGCTGTCACGTCGACGGCCGAGGATTCACCGAAAGCTTAAAAATGACGTGCACAATGCTCTCGAGTGAGGCGGGAAAAGTCACGCGATGTCCTCTTTTTCTCCTCTACCTGGTCCAGCAGATTTTCTCAAAGAGCTGCTGCATGGTCATCTTGTCCCACTCCTCGGCGTGAGGAGCTCTCCACGGAGCCTCTCTGGGAATCTGAAACACAAACAGCAAAACATTTAGAGTTCAAGGGGGAGGAGTCGAATAAAATAATAAAAAAAAAAAATCCAATATGGATCCTTTCTTTTACCTCCTCGCCCATCTCGTCCATCGTCCTGAACAGGTTGTTGAAGTCCAACATGACGAGGGGGTTCCAGATGGGGGGGAAGGATCCTTTGAAAGGGTACGACTTTCCCTGTTGGACACAAAGCATCAGATCTGCTTTTAACCATCAGTTGATCACATGATGAAGTCTTGTTTTCCCACATTATGTCGAGTCAGCAGGAATTTAGAGATTGGCTGATTTGGTGAATCTTCAGCATGCTAACGCTAACGCTAACGTGTCCACCTGGGTTTGTGCTGGCTGTTGCTCGGGATCGATTGTTTACTGTAACACTGTAGACTGCATGTCTGCGTTGTACGTTTTAGCCAAACAAAAGCAAAACACACCAGGGATAGAAAAAAAAAAAAAAAATCGAGATACAATTATTCTGCTTTTCTATTTTTATATTTTCAGATGGTTCAATGAAGGTGACCGTGAACATGTTTGTATTTCCCCTTTAAAACAAATCGACCTCCGTTGACCTCCACTTTGCTCCAGTCCGACTGTGAACTTTATTCAGACAGCTGACTTGAAGCTCTTTTTATTGCAGCGGTTGGTGACAGGCAGCTTGAATCTCCTGACAGACACAAACAAAGACACCTTGGTGTTCAGTCAGGACTTTGTGTGGACGCCCTTGTTGTTCTGCACGATTTTTCAGGTCAATGTCCTTCTGTTACGAGCTGCGCCTTTTCTCGTCATAAATAGATAAACCATAAAAGCAGAATTTTATCGGCTTCTAAAATGTCTTTGAATTCAGCATTTAGTCTGACACGTGTCAAACTGTTTAAAAGGAAACGCGTATAGAAATAAATAAAAACACAGTAAAGAGAGTTTCTGTCAGAGCCGCGATGTAAATCAGAGAAACATCCAATAATCCATCGTTTTCACCATCAATCGAAGTGAAATGAGTCTGAAACAGCTTGTTAAATATTACACAGACGGTATAATAAAAACGTGAAATAAAAATCAATAATCCATGAAGAAGGATTTGTTTGAGGCACAGCAAGGTGTAACTGTGCTTCTTCACTTTCCTGAGATCGACTGAGAGCCATCAAGTTAACATGCAATGGTTTTAATTCTTGTATTGTATTGTATGTATTTTAAACTTACATAATATATTTATTTAATGTGTAGAAAAAGCTTTAAGATCATTCTCAGCTTGCTCTCTGTTTGTGCTTTTTGGTTTGTTTTGCATCTCACTTTGGAGAAACACCAACCCCCTGTTTTTATTGTGGGAATTTCTAATCAGATTTTTTAATTAAAACAAAATCAGAATGTAAATTTAAATGCATTTTTATTAAATATTTCTGAGGGGATTTAAACTGATTTTTATTATACTGCCAGAAAAATGCCAACCCTCTTAAATCTAAGGACGCCTGTTATCGCAGGCCAACAGTAGATGGCAGTAAGTCTTAGTGATGCAGCTCGTTTTTTTCAGCTGAGCGGAATAAAAAATTTGACAAACAGTTTTTCTGATTTACATCCGTGTGCAAGTCCTGCAGAGAACTCAGCACACTGAGACTGAAAACAGAAGTCCGTGTGTGTGTCGTCTGCACAACATAACAAGCTAGCATGTGCATTTATCTAAACAATCGACGGGGAAACTAAACAATGAAACACACACACACACACACAGATGAATGATTGAGCATCTCCCTAATGTACAGCATCAGAACTGTCCGTTGCTGTGAAACAACAGGTCTGTCACCATGGTGATGCTGCTCAAGTGGATAAAAGGGGGGGCAGCAGGAAGAGGGAAGGAAGCAGCATCTGTTTCCACATCAGTGAGCGATGATTCAGCCTCACTCAGAGGAGAAAGTGTCAAAAAAAGAGACACAGCTGATCATGTCCGAGAGATCGATATCGGCTGTTTTCTACTTTCATTCAGCACTAATTTGACGTTGAAGGTACGTGATGATGATCTGAAGCACTAAGATCCAACGTGCATCTCTTCACAGTCTACAGGCGTCATTTTCTCTTCTTGGTTCAGAAAGCCCTGCAGCTCGGCTCACGCTTGTTCAGGACAAAAGCAGGCGCACAGTATAAATCATTTATGGAAGGATTTTCACCTCGCTGTCTCTGACTGACGGAAAGGGTTAAACATGCTCCTGATGTCATTATTGACATTGTTGACCAAACTCCATGAAAGAAATCCAGCGTTTTAGAGGTTATCGGCTCGTCGTCTCGCAGACAAATCTGTAAGTCAGACTTTTCAGTTATATCAGCATCCTTTCAGCCGGTTGTAAAGTTTGTTTATTTTGGGTCCATCCATCAGATAAATCCTAAAACGGATCCCAGATTACAGATCATCAAATCTGATCGTCGAGTCAAACCAACACGAGTCTGGCTACTCAAACATTTGCTTCACTTATTTTGACAAATCCAGTCTCTCCTGTGTAAAGTGCTCCTGCTCCTGTCTACAGTGAGGGAGAAGCTGGAGTCCTGCCGGCTGTGTTGTTGTCAGAGCTGTGTTTACATGGATCAAAAAGTTGCACATTCTTCCTGGAATTCTAGGATATCAGTTAATGTCCAAATACAAACACACACCACACAACAGATGAGTTTGTGGAGACCAAACTGAAGCTAGCAGGAGAGTGAAACCTTGACCTACATCCATTTGAAAGACAAGAACATGGATGGGCGGCTCTCTCCTGAGTCAACCTTCTGTTTTATTGAATTCAACATTCATAAAGATAGATGAGGGATTAAAGCACATCAGAGTGGATCAATAAAAGCATTAAGAGGTTCAGTAAAGAGTCTTTAACAGTCTCTCACATGACCCGTAAACGTGCAAACTGTCAGGACATCCACCCTGCCGCGAGCGCCATGGGACAATCCCACGCTCCCGCAATCTCTGATAAGAGCTCAGTATTTAATCAAGGTCTGTTTTCCCATCTCTGGTAGTGATAGCTCATTAATAAATCCTGTGCTGAGAGCTGCAGCTGTCTGTTAGGCAGCAGTTTGCTGATAAGGGAAACCAGCGCCAGCTCTTTGGATTACAATCTGACAAACAAAAGCTGATTAGCTACGCGGCTTGCTTGAAAGCTAGCTCTAATAACACAATAGCTTGGCTCACATGCTGGTTTCCTATTAGTTGCTGTCCTGTGAAGTAATGTCGACACTCCTGTGTAGTTTGATCAACACAACGGAAGAAATCTCGGGGGAAACGCAAGTCTTTGACCGTACTTTTGGAGATTTAATCTTGGAGATTTTAACCTCCACATCTCGACAAAGTTTGTCTTTTTTTTGGACCTACAATGAGACGTCATATCTTCGTGTCCTTTTGCAGGACGAAGACCTGAATCTTAAATCCAGTCTGGTCTTTGAGGATGGAGCTAACTCCGATGCATCTGCAGGTTTTTTTGACGATTGCGATTCTCATCTGGTTCCCTTTGCCCTCCTCTCTTCCTGCACGGTTAACACATGAGCGTCAGTCTCCTTGTGGAGTTTCCTGCACTGCAGCCCAATATAGAAATTGCATTTTTGAATTGGAAGCTTCTTTTACATCTCACAGTTTGGCCGGGGTTTGAAATGTTTGCAGGATTTTGCAGAGTCAGCTGTGGGATCATCGACACCGGAGCTGCTCTTACAAACGCATAATAGGTCACACACAAACAAACAGAGACAAAAATCACTGTCTGACAACGATAGGGCTGAGCAGCTTCTGATGAGGCCTGCTGCCATAGAAACCAGCCAGGAAGCTACGAGCAGTGTGTGTGTGTGTGTGTGTGTGTGTGTGTGTGTGTGTGTGTCTTGGAGTGGATCTTACAGAGATAGTAGCTAAGGAGACTCTCACACACGATGAGCGAGCTCACCGTCCGTCCAGTTATTCCTTCACCAAACCACAGATTTATTCTCTAGCTGCCGTGGGAGCTGGATGTTGTGCTGGTGACATTTCACAGCGCTGTGGAAGTAGGTCACGTCAATAGCGCAGCGGCGCCAGAGACACGGCGGTGAGATGGCTGGCACGCTGAAGAGTCCAACAGCAGCACAGGAGCCTCAAATGGACAGAAGAAATACCAAGCAAACCAAAACTCTGTGAACTCTGCACACCTCATCGTCCATCTGCTGCGCTGCACTTCACTGTGAAGCTGAACCATCAACGTTAACGGAGGCGCTAACGTTGATGGCAGAGGCTGCTGCGTAAAGGGTCCATCAGAAGTAACCGACGAAGCGACGGGAGCGACTCGGGGTGAGAAGTGTCTCGGAATTAATAAAAAAATAAACTCATCCGACTCATGTGTGAAAGGTGTTTTAAATCGGATCTAAAAGATGCATCCGGAAAAATATGACTCAGCGTGCAAAGGCCTTAAAGACCGAACGTCTTTAACACCCGTAGTCGAAATAACAGCAGAGAAACCGAACGGACCCTGATAAAAGGATTGAAGCGTTTTCAGTTTGAAACATGAGAGCTGGCTTTGACTTGTTTGCATTTTAAATGATCACTGCATGGCGTTCAGTGCATTTAAGGGCAGTTTAAGACGAACGCCAGGTGTGCAATTAATCAATCTGCTGCAGTGGAAATCTCTACGGGAAGCACAGCTCAATATTTACTGTACCTTTAATTAATTAATTAATTTAGTGGCTTCTATCTAATACACCCATAACGCGTGTCGTTTGGTGATTTATGAGGCTGTCGTGTGTGGCGTCAGATGAGGAGTGTGTATCAGTGTGTCTGACCCAAGGCGTCTATACGAAGCAGTAAAAGTGTCTTTGTGTCCACATGTCTGACCAGGAGTTTAAAGTCCGTCTGTGAAGGTAAGATTTGTTGACTTGAACAGAGCTTATGTTGAGATAAGCTCCATCATCTGCACACACACGCACACACATGCACAAGCTATCAGGTAGTCCAGTGACTTAAAGAGGGGTTAGCATGAGCAAGGTACATATCAGAAAAAGGAAATCAAATCAGGTAGAGGAGCACAACAGTGTTAAGGGCAGCGGTGCAGCAACAATAACAAGATGTGCAGGAGAGAGTACAAGATGAGAGTTATTCCGTCCTGCCTCTGCTGCCCGTTCATTCACTCAGAGAGAAGACAAACTGCATTACAGAAAACCCCTCAGGCTAAGATTAGCATCTCCAGTCGCTAATGCTGCAGAGGAGAAGGGTGGCCTGCTGCTCGGCAGTCGAGTAGGAGGACACAGGGACGAATACAAGGTTTGGTTTTCTGCAGCAGAGGACACAAAAAAAAATCTTCTACACGGCCTGAATGAACACAGCACAGTACGGAGCGAGCTAACCACTTAGCATGTCTTTCATTAGCTTGCTTCACTAACTCTCTGCTCTCCGCTCACCATAAAGACATCTGATTGGTCGGTAGGCGGAGTTTAATACAGGTTGATCTCTCTTGGTAAACACATTGACACACTGAGGGTCGAGGCTGCTGTGTAAGATTAATAATCTATTAAAAACACACGCCGTTAAGTGTCTTGCCCAAGGACACATCGGACGTGTTGCTGCAGCTAACCGACCTTCCAAATGAGAGAAAACCAACTCTACCCACTGAGCCACGGGTAAGGTGTAAAGAAACGATGGCGATGGACCCTGAAGTGAGCGACATTACGCCGACGACTGAAGAGTCCGAATTCACCCTGATAACAGAAGATCCTGCTTTGTTGGACCAAGTCGAGAGTTTCTGCTCACGGCAGAACACAATCCTTCACTTGAAAAAGCTCATATTTAGCAAACACGCCGATTCAACACAGACTGAACAGTGACGACCTTTAGGGAAACAGAGGTCGTCCGTGCTGCCCGCCCAACTTAAAGGCCTCATGCTAAAGACGTGGACTTTCTGTGCATAGATGATGGATCAAACTGAGGATGTTTGAGTATTACTCTGACGTCGGTAAAAAGAACGGAGAACTCACGTTGACATAGTGCAGCAGGTTCTCCTCCTCGTTGACTTTGTAGGTCTTGATTCCGTATTCTTTGGCCAATCGGAGGATGCGGTTCTGAGTTGGGCCGATGTAAGCTCCGCCCAGATCCACCCACTTTGTCTCCTTATTCTGAAAGAGGGTAAATATGAATCATCACAAACTTAAGACGCTCCACGTGGAGTACCACACGGATCTATTCTGGGTCCTCTTATTTTTATCTTTATAAGTTGTCACTGTTAAATCATCCATTTGATCAGAATTGATTTATCCCTTATGCAGACGACTAACTCTTCTACATAGCACCTGCTAAACGCAGCGCTAATGTTGGAATATTTTGCATGCTTTTATTTTAAGTTAGCTTGATTACTTTTTTACCATTTACAGGTTTCTCTTCTTTTATTTAGAGCTGTTAATATTTTTTATCTCCTTTTCTTTTATATTCTCTCTATATCTCCTGTGAGGAAATTTCCCGTTGCATGATTTTGGCACCCCCTGTGGACAAAGCGGGAGTACTTTTATGTTCTTGCTTATCCTGTCCTGTACATGTTTCAGATGTTCTCTGACATTCAAACATCTCCGATTTTTTATTATTTTTTTTGCTTTGAATGTCTAAAGTCCAACTCCAACCGGCAGTGGAGGAATACGGATGCTAATTTGGCTAAATTTGGAGCGGAAGCTAGTTTGATGCAAATTCGCAACAATAGGCGCCAAGGGCGTTAATCACACATTTGACACGTACACAAAGTCGTTCTATAGAAATAATCACTCTTCTCTTGGATGCTCTTGTAGCATCATTACGGGAGCTTTACCTGCAAATATTCATCCTTTTCTTTTTTCAATCTGCAAAACACCTTTAGCTGCATTTTGGCTGAAAATGTTTCTATGTGACAAAAGATTATCCTTTAAATGAGTGTTGGTTAGTAAAACTCAAACCCCTGCAGTAGTGCGAGCTCATCGTACCCGGAAAGTGAAGGTGCGACCGCCGACTCGATCCCGGGCCTCCAGCACGACGGGGTTCAGTCCGTTTGCCTGCAACAGCTTGGCTGCGCTCAAACCTGCAGACAGACGCACAAACAGAGGTCAGGTCAGATGTGCTCCACATGGCAGGATCACACTCATACACTACTCGTGGATAGTCGTCATGTGCTGTTGTGTGAGGATGTTTGAAATCTGAGAATCACTTCCTGGTAAAGGTTTCTTTCGGGAGGAGATGGATGAGAAAGATTAGAAAGAAATCCTGCTTCTCTCTCAAATCATTGCACCACTGCACACCTCAGTGTGTTTGTCTTGGATCTGTTACTCGTCTTGTTTTCCGACTGAACAGTGTTTTTCTTTTCTCTCTTGAAATAGGATTACGAGAAGGATTAGCCACCTAACATTTGCCTTTTCAGTGACTCGTCTGAATAAAGAGACTTATGGGTGAAATGGGGGAGAAGAGGAGGAGGAACTTATGCATGATGCATAGTGGGGGGGGGGGACTTCCAAAACACACCAGCTGACCTACTGATCACGTGAGGAAACGCAGAGGTCTGAGCAGAGAGAGAGGAGCCTCCGCTGACTGACCGACCACAGAGCTTTTCACACACTGACCTCGGGCAATCCTTCTCATAACTGTGATTCAATAAGACATAACGTAAATGCACTTAGGCATGAAGAATCAAATGCAGAGGGGTTAGTGTGCATATGGCTCAGGAGCACTGCACTGTGTCAGAGCAGCAGACCTTTAAAAGCACAGGAACCACATACAGAGAGAGAGAAAGAGAGAGAGAGAGAGAGAGAGAGAGAGAGAGAGAGAGATTTATACGAGATCTTCCTTAAAAGAAATACTCACAACAGGCTGTTTCTGTGTCTGTAGCTTTAAATATGTAAATGAGCTGTGTCTGACCACGCCCCCTCTCTGGAAGGGCTCGGGTGTACTCGCTGCTTTCTGGCTCCATGTCCTATTGTTTACGGTGAGAAGGCAGACTCAGAGGGCAGAACAAACACCTAGCTGTGGGAGTGTCACCCACCTGGGGGAGGGGCTACTGCCCTTTGTGATGTCATGAAGGGGGAAATCTCCAAACGGCCTGTTTGAGCACACATTTTCTGAAAAGTGGAGCAGGCAGAAGACGGAGAGGATGGACTTTTTTAATCATTGGGGGGTTTGGAGACAGACTGGAGACACGTATTGTTTGGACAGCATGGAGAAACACACTTTGCACAATATGTGACATTTAATAAATGCAGAATATAAAAAGAGTTTGTGCTCTCTGCAAGTTCCCACATCTGTACAAATGTTTTCCTGGCCTTCCTCCCAAATTCCCTTCTTCTTCTTCTCCTCTTCCTCGCGTCCTCTGTGTCCAAATCCCGCTGAGCTCTGCTCGAGCTCGAGCGGTTTATGTAAGTTTACACAAAGTCTGTCCTGAATTATCCAACTCTCTGTGCAAACACACGCACACACCCAGCCAGGCTCTGAGGAAGCATTAGCCCGGACCAGAGGAGGCTCACAAATCTTCCTCCGTTAAATTGATGCTATTACCTGCACTCAGCTTTGAAAGGTCAGCGTCTGCGTCTTAAACAAAGAGTGTCTGTCTGCGTCTTCTGCTTGTGCCCACAGCAATCACTGCAGAGAGTAGTCCTGATGGGACGCTGCTTTCATCCCTCTGCTTTGTTTTTCTCAGCGGAGACGACTCTTCTGAACACAAAAGCCTGTTTAAATATGACTAATGGATCAATTCAAAGTGAAGGTATCATCGCTTCAAAGGGCATCAGACTGAGCTCTCCTCCTCCGTTCAGACAGAGAGACAGATTTAACTTCAGACGATGCAGCAGCAACGAGACAAAACAAGTCAAATGTGAGATCATGAAATCAAACACACCTTGATCCAGAGCTCTAGCAGCCTTGTCTCAACATATACATAAAAACTAGGTTTAAAAGTCTCCATTAGACGACTTCAGTGGGACTCAAAGTGAGTCCACTAAGAGTTGTTTTTGTCCCCGACAGGCTCAGATTGTTTATTTTGCGTGTCCGCCCCTTTGTACCACGAGAGATTGATGCCGCCCCGGAGATCCACAGAATGCAGGCTGAGTTCATATTCACGATTACAACACAACATTCCTGCTTCTCTCTCCACGACTCCCTCTCCTCCCACAGCTGGAGAGCAGCACGCTCCTTCGCCTCCATGTGTACAATGTTTGCAGCTTCCTGTCGAAGTCTTGTAAACGGTCACGTCTTTGAACGTTGACCCAGTTTAAAAATTAACTTTTAAATTGTGGCAAATAAAATGAATACTCACTGGAATATAATTTCTCTTTGCACGTCTACTCTGATATTTTAGGATCCTGATGTAACTTTTTTCTGGACTTTACTAAATAATGTTGATCGTTTCTGGTTTGATGTGAACGATGTCGATTGTTGTCTTTTTTCACGGCTGCAGAACGAACGAAGAGCTCGACACATTTCTCACCTCGTGAGACGACGAAGTTAACGTTGAGTCTTTGATTGGATCTATTTCCCCTCAGTGGTGTACGCAGGTATAACCACTGTACTGATTTGTCCTTCTTCAGAGGGTCTCTCCACTCATAAATCCCAATTATTGATTCACAATATTCCTGGTATGCTGCTATTTTTGTTCCTAGGATTTTCTTCCTCGTCTCTAACTGGATCATACTCGCTCACTAAACATTCAAAACA
>NC_136702.1:1480299-1500299 GCF_947650265.1 Symphodus melops | reverse complement strand
AGGGCAGAACAGCAGCAGGAAGTCACGGTTCAGTCTGCACAGCTCTCATCACCAGCGTCGCAGCGATCCGGACTAACAGACGTGCAAACAGATAAATCCTTTCAGGGGGTCTGAAACTCGGACTCGCTGGTTTGAAAACTCAAACTCAGAGTCCAGATAAGTTCGCCCGATGTATTAAACAAAAGAGTGAAAAAACAAAAAGTCTGCATCCCTCCAAACTGGTTAAAAACCACGGCCACTGCAAACGACTGGAAACGATGTGCAACCCATCGAAGGAGCAGAACATGACAATAAACAATAAATGATCATAAACAGGATGGCTTTATTGATCCTGAGGGAAATTCAAGTTTCAAATATTCAAATTCCAGCTTTTCCATAAAGCTTGCACTATTGAACAGCGTTCCCACACATTGCATCATTCCCCCACGCCGCGCAGCAGTCCTTATTAATTTAGCACGCTTTCATGACGTCTCCGCTTCAAGATGTGTGCAGACGAGTGTCGAGGACGAAAGTCTCTCAGAAGCAGCCGAGTTCTCCAACTAATCCCCTGAATCTTTTATGAAGGATAACTGCATCAGTCTGAACCACAAAAGCCCTTAATTCATTTTACAGTCACTCAGTGTGTCGCATCCTCTTCTTGTTTTTCACAGCCGGCTCCTTCTTCCTTATTTACTCTCCCTGCAGACACGTTTCCCTTTCTCTCTTCCTGAATTCTCAGATGTTGGTATCTTTCTGCCTCCTCTCTCTCTCTCTCTCTCTCTCTCTCTCTCTCTCTCTCTCTCTCCGGCTCCTTTGATTTCACAAGTGCTCAACAAAACAGGAAGAAGTGCTTCCTCCTCCTCCTCCTCCTCCTCCTCCTCCTGTTCCTCGACATCCTCTCTGCTGCGAGTTTGACGACAGGCTGTCACAAGCGTTTAATGAGCTGCTGGTTGGAGCGGCAGGAAAATGACAATCACGACGCACAGGTCGGAGGAGGAGGCAGAGGAGGGAGCGCTTCCTGTCCTGCTGGTTTCATCTGACCTTTGATTGGACACTGATTGTTATATGTGGCGCTCGTTACAGGCCGCTGAAGGGCAGTGGTGAAAACAAATGGTGTAATTAAAGAAGCCTAACGTGACACACACAGAGAGAGAGAGAGAGAGAGAGAGAGAGAGAGACGGGAGGAGGTGATGGGTGGCATTTATTAGATCGACGTGCATTTCGTTTGTGCTTTATCTGAACTGACGCCACCTGACCTACATTCTTCAGACAGACGAGCAGACCGGCGCTGGACTGACCTGTCAGTCAAATGGAGGAGGAGGGACAGAAGTCAGGACGGGAACAGAAAGGACACAAGTTCAAGCATCAGTCAGCGTAAAGGTTGTCGAAATGTTCGACGCATTTCTGGGTTTTAAAATGATCAATCTTTATTTTTCTATGATCGTTAAAAACGCTGCTGTCCAGAAATACCAAGCTTGCAGTTTTTTTGTTTTTTTTACGAGAACCATATCAGAAGGTTAAACTCTGGTACAACGCCGGCCTGATGCATTCAAATCCTGACAACATCTCTGGAGCTGATCCCAGCTGCCATGGAGGCAGGATACACCGTGGACGGGTCAGCTGTCAATCACAGGGCGACCAATCAAATATCAGCCTGTACACTTCCTCTGATTGGAAGAGCAAACGATCCACAAGGTTTGAATGATGTCATCACACGTGACACTAACAGGTTTATTCTCTGCAAAAAGTTCTGCTTTTAGAATTCATCTGTTTGAGAATCTCTGCAGAAAGTTTGCATGCTTTATTTTTTAAAGAGGATTCAGCAAAGTGCTAAATACATGCAGTCATCTAAATCTAGAACCTAGCTGTGTTGTTTCCATTATCAAACTTTAAATGCAGATTTCTCTCATGGTGTAGTAGCACCTAACTGTAGGTCCCATTAACATGATATCTGCTGAGCTGCATCAGAGATGTATCAGCAAACCAAAAAAAAGGGAAAGTGTGGATGTGTTCAGATTAATTCAGCCTGCTCTCAATAACAATCAACGTTTGGACAATCATTACAAAGAAGAAGAAGAAGAAGAAGAGGAGGAGGAGGAAGAGGAGGAAGAGGAGCACTGGACTGGGATAAAAGCTGGTATTCCTTAAAAATGAGCAGACGCACCAAAATCGAGTCAATCTTGTTCTCAGATAAAAAGTTCTCAGTGAAACTTTCTCTCTCTCAAATGTGAACTTTAGATGCTCCTTGTTCCTTGAAAGCTGCATGTTCCCTGTTATAACGTGACCTTTGACCCCATCGCGTATACCTCCTGATACATGACGGCTTCATCTATCGCAGCACCACAGGAGCAGAGCGGGAGGTCTCCGGCACGACTTCACTATAACTGAACAAGGTGCAAGAAGAGCGAGAGGCTTGACGTGGTCAAAAAGCAAATTAAAAGCAACTTTATTAATAATTTAGATAAAATGATCTTCATCAGTCATCGACAAGATAAAAAACAGCATCTTAATCAAAGCAGCAAAATGAGTTCAGACGTTGTGTTTAACTTCTGCACACGTGTCCGAGCTGGGTCTGCAGAAACCTCCTTTAATTCATGCTACTCTACCAGCTGACACCAAAGCCACATGTCTGCAGAATGAAGTCTCAAAGAGAGACATGAGGAGTCAGTGATGATGTGTGTAATCAGAGGAGCTCGGAGACACCAGTCAGAGGACTGCTGTCACCTCCGGAGCTTCACACCCCTCAGCTGTCAGACAGCCCGGTGCTCCCCTGAGTCCTGGTTCTCTTTGGACAGGACTTCTTCTCTGCTTCTGATTGTGTGTGTTTTAAAGGGAATGCAAACCTGTCTTTATTTACTTGTCTTTTAACATGCAGCCGTTACAGCCTGCAGACAGGCATCAGACCTCACACTCACTTTATGAACATCAGCCGTGTTCAAACTGCCAATATCACTAAAAGCATCCTGTGTGTGACACCCCCTCCCTCCTCTTATGTAAGACAAACTGAGCTCCGTATGATTAGCTGTTACTTAACCGGCGCGCGCTGCGGTGACACAGCGGTGCACGCGGGGAGAGGAAGAGCCGTGGGGGGTGGGGGGACGGGGGACGCTCGGAACCGTAGAAGAAGAAAAAGAAGAAGAAGGGGGGGGGGGGGGGCATTGAGAGAGATTCGGAGTGTGTTTTCTCCTCAGCTGACCGGAGATCAGCTGCAGCAACAACACGAAGCAGCTTCCGCGCAACAGTTGTCCGCTCACCTCCAAACACACACACACACACACACACACACACACACACACACACACACACACACACACACACACACACACACACACACACACACACACACACACACACACACACACACACACACACACACACACACACACACACACAAAGCGCATCACAGCCCCGCGCTGCGACACCACCCCACCCTCCAACACAGACCCTGCACAGAGACTTTACCTGAGATCCCTCCGCCGACCACGATCACATCGTAGGTGTTGCTGGGTGCCGTCATGGTGCAGTCTGCTGAGTCCGCCGCCGAACGCAGGGCGCACCGAGAGGCGCATCTGTATTAAAGGTCCGGGCAGGCCCCCCTCCCTCCCTCACTCCTGACTCCGCCCACCAGGAGAGGCGCAGCAGAGCAGGGAGGGTTAAAACTGCACACACATCACCATATCCCCCCTTTATAACCAGAATTAAAGAGTTCAGAGGACGGACTTTGCCTTTCTGTTTAAAGGTCTGATCTTATCAGGCGAGCTGCATGTTCTTTTTGCCTGCATATCAAAGTTACTGAGATCAGCTGCTGTGAATTATTAGCCTATTACAGGACACGTTGATCTTTTTTTTATTTCTGTAAGGAAATAGTCTAATTATTATTATTTTAAATGTTTCTCTGCTTCAAGGAAAACATTCTGCAACCAGAGATGTCATAAAGATGGAAACAGAGCAAAGCAGCAGATAAATGCAAAAACAGAAATGATGAAAGAAATATTTTAGCAGACAAACATGTTCTGAATTCAAACAGTTTATAAATCATAAATAGGCATCACGTCCTCTGACCCTAAAAGTTTAAATCCTGCAGATATTCAGTCTGTTTGGCATTCAGATTTCTTGCACTTTATGTTTCTCCATAATCACATATATCTGTTTTTTAGTTTCTGTCGCCCCCTTGTGGTCGGTAACTAGAAGTTTACACCAGCTCTTTGCACAATTGCAAAATATCTCCTGAATTAATTCATAACACTCCTCTCCCTCTGTGATCATGAAGGAAACATGTTGTGTTGAATGCTGGCTTCTCAGTATGTCCTCCTTCTAACTTTAGATTCTGCTCCTGAAGGGTCTGGATTTGATTGGACCAGAGAAGGTAGGCAGGGCTTTGAAGGCCGTTTTGGACGCCAGATATGAGAGCAGTTATCAGGTGAACAGGTGTTGCAGCGATGGAAGCGGGCAGTGGAACTGCTTCAGATAGAAGTGATTGTACCCGAGCTAAAAAGCCTCTGCATGTTTCTAATAAGCTCCAGCAGCAGAAAGCTGCTCAAACTAGGATCAATGTTGGAGATGCTTTTGAAACATGGAGAGAGGTTAGAACGCAGAAAGCTTTACAGACCCATGCAGAGCTGGCTAAACACTGAAGCTACAGTGTCCACCACATGCAGAGCTGGCTAAACACTGAAGCTACAGTGTCCACCACATGCAGAGCTGGCTAAACACTGAAGCTACAGTGTCCACCACATGCAGAGCTGGCTAAACACTGAAGCTACAGTGTCCACCACATGCAGAGCTGGCTAAACACTGAAGCTACAGTGTCCACCACATGTAGAGCTGGCTAAACACTGAAGCTACAGTGTCCACCACATGCAGAGCTGTGTGAGCTTCCACTCTAGAGAGGAGGAGACGCTCGCACTTACAACATTTCAGATGTTATTTATTCGTACGTTGATCGTTTGCTTCCTCTTCAGAGTGTCTGCAGGTAAATCTGCATTCTTCAAATTTTGATGAACAAACAGACGACCTTTAAAAGCGTCCTGAGTCGTTTTCAGAGCCAACACGGTCTTTCGTCTGTCACGCTCACATGCTTACACGCTAACTGAGGCTGTAAGCTGTTTAAAAAGAACGTCTTTCCATTGCAATTTTGCAGGTGTGTTATTAAAGTATTAAGACCCTCAGTGGGTTAATCTGACCACTACTGTGCTTAATCCTAATCCTCCTTTGATCTAATTTAGAAAAATAAGCCAATAAAGTCCCGCGTTGGAACATCCACGTCCTCACAGAAGCTGCAGACGAGGCGGAGGCCCAGGTGAGTTCAGACACCTGATTTATTTATCGACCTGTGAATCTGTCACATCTCATTAAAGTGCAACAGATGCCATGTACTGTGTATGGGACTTCTAGCTACAGCTAATGTGCAGGTGGACAGGCGAGGGGATATAACAAACACACCTGGAGATGAGGAAGATGATGATCAGGGGAGATCTTGAGGACGTGTGATGGGAGATGTAGTTCAGACAAAGAGAGAAGGGGAAAAACTACAACTACATGTAAGACTCAGCAGGACACAAACACAACATGTTCACAGAGTTAAAGAGAAAATCAGACTGTTGATTTCCTTTTAATGGGCAGAATCCAGGTGTGTGAAGAGGGAGTCACCAGCAGGGGGCAGCAGCAGCCTGGACTTAAAAAACACACAAACACAAACTTCATATTTTCTTCTTTAGTGTCACAAATTAATGCAAAGCTTGAAATGTCACAAATCTGTCCTCTGGGTCATTTAAAAGAAAAATGCAGGAAATGTTTAAATAATTTTTTAGTTGATGCAGGTGAAAGAAAATCCTTATTTCCCTTTGTGGTCTCTGACGCTAAGAGAGGTTGAAAGTAATGAGAGAGTTTTAAGTTTAAGCATTGAATAGAAATAAGTTCAGCTTGTGTGGAGATGTTAATGTGTGCGGCTGTGGCTCAGTGTCGGTCGTCTCTCAGCTGGAGGGTCGGAGGGTTCGATCCCCAGCTCCTGCAGCAACAGGTCTGATGTGTCACTGGGTGAGACACGTCGCCCTGAGTTGCTCCCTCTGCTTCGTCAGTAGTGTGTGTGAATGTGAAGGTGTGACCTGCGCTGTAAAAACACTTCAGGTTGTCTAAAGCTAAGAAGCACTTGAAGCTCCCGAGGGCGAGCTTGCGTGCAACTTTGGATTGTTGCCATGGTTTCAAACAGGTATTGTTTGTTTATTACAGTCACCCGTGTATCCCTGCAGGGGGCGCTGGAGTCCCCTGTGTGTCCCTGCAGGGGGCGCTGGAGTCCCCTGTGTGTCCCTGCAGGGGGCGCTGGAGTCCCCCGTGTGTTCCTGCAAGGGGCGCTGGAGTCCCCTGTGTATTCCTGCAGGGGGCGCTGGAGTCCCATGGATGGCGGTCTCCGTGCTGGAAATGCTGTCTCAGGCTAACTTTGAGTCAAGCTAACGACAGGCTGAGAGCTGGAGCTGAGGCCACGCCCACCTGTCAATCAGCTCAGCTACACGCCTTATTGTGAATAACTCTGATCCTTCATCCAATCAAAACTGCTGAGTCATCAATACAGTGTGTGTGGATGGAGACATGAGCTAATCACACCTATTTGGTTTTTTGAAGCAGGCTGTAAACATGTTCATGTCTGCTGTAAAAACAGGCTGTTTGAATGGGTGTGTATGTGACTTCCTGTGCTGCTGCAGCCAGCCTCTAGTGGACACTCCAGGAACTGCAAGGTTCTGCACTTCAGCATCAAATCTACTCTAATGAGCTTTTTTCAATTACAATTGAGCGGATTAGAAAAGTAACAAAACAATAACTGTGTTGTAATTGTTGCTTTTTTGACATTAAATAATCTCTTGTAGTTTCAATAATCTGCGGATGAAACCTTTGAAAAAGTGCATGCATCTCAAGGGTAAATTCTTAATAAAGCAGCTGCAATATTTTTCTACAAACTCTATTATTTTATTTCCAATGAATAAAATACACAAACACTTTAATTAAATTCCTGTTTTTGCTCTAAAAAACGTGAAAATGTTCGTTCCTGTCGAGAACATTTAAAGCGCTCCAGCACATCAGCTCATTAATGGGTTCATATTTTCTCAGTGAATTACGTGCTGACAGCTCGAACACAAACCTCACCGTTAAACAAACGTGAAGTCTCAAAACATGGCCGCCGTCCATGTTTCACGTCTGGCACTTAAAGGGAATGTGAAACACACAGATGTGACTTTTTTCCCGGCAGTCAGACGTCTCTTTTTTTTTCTGTGATTTTTATGAAACGCTCGGGTGGTTGTGATTAGGAGGGGTGGTGGATTAATATGTGTAACGTGTGCTGGAGTGAGGAGGGCTGCCTCACACCTGCACACACACACACACACACACACACACACACACACACACACACACTAAGAGGTTAAATGAATTTGAAATCTTCAGATCTGCAAACGTCACATCATATCTGTCATCATATCTGCGTCTCTCACACAGGTTTCTGAAAATAATTAAACCTCCTGCCTCTGTGTGTGTGTGTGTGTGTGTGTGTGTTGATGAAGGAGACACAGTGAGAGGAGACAGCGCTGAGAGGCAGATTAATCTCCAGAGTCGGAGGAAGAAACGTTTTTATTAAGTTCACGTGTGAAGCGGCGGCTGAGCTGTCGGATTTCGTCGCGATTGAAACGTCCACAGAGCTGCAGGTTTTCACAGCTTCACACACAACGAGGACATCTGTGTGTGTGTGTGTGTGTGTTCATTGAGGAACGTCATTTATCCACACGGGCAGATTCAGGTTTTATTCTTCCTGCTGGACTCCTCCGTCACGTTGTTTTCCTTCCTCTTTATTGCAGCACAGGCGAAGATTTTAATGAGGCTCAGTTGGTTTTAAAAGGCGAACGATCCGCCACGAGTGACCTCCTGAAAACTGTCTTTTTTATATGACTGGGAGACAGTTTCACATTTACATCTTTGTCCTCTTTAAAAGCCTTTTTATGGAAGCAAAAATGGGAAAACCAACTGCATCCATGTGGTGAAAAAAATATCAGACTGAGGCTCAATAAAGTTTCCTCCTACAAAATAAAAGCTTCCCTCATTTAAATTAATCTCAACTATGTGAACTTGTGATGGTCAAGACAAATCCAGGCGAGAAATCTTGACCTTTTGTCTGGACGAGTTTAAAGGAGCAGTATGTAACTGTGACACCTAGTGTTTAAAAAGTGTACTGCAGTCTAAAGTCTAAACATTGTAGAGAGCTGCTGCATCGTTGTCATGTTTCCTTCAAGTCTGATCACAGAGGACGATCACAATATGTAGAAATCCTGCTCGATGCTCCATGTGTAACGTTCAAAAGTTTAGGGAAATTCAAAGCTGGTTGAAGATAATTAAAAAGGGGCGTGGCCAGAGGAGTGGCCTGGCATGGCATAGATTGATCTGATTGGCTTCCCCATGTGTTAAGAAAGCAAAAACGAGATCCTGGACCGAGAATTTATGAAGTGACCTTTCAAGCTCTTCAAATCCTTTAAACCGGAGCTTCTTGTTTTACTGCACACACACTGAGGGATGTGTGTGTGTCTGTTTTTGATTTTTCACTTCATGTGCTACCTTAAGATCCTCCATGATTGGCTATTTCCCGAATCAGAGGCGGGGCTTAAGTACAAATCCACTATTCTGGTACTTTTAGTTGTTAATAAAATACTTTGTATACCCCTGTTCCTTTTTCCATCAAATTTCCAAGGAAAAACTTTTTTTTTTTTTTTTTTGCCAGTTTGAAGCGTGAACTTGTTTTTTAGTCCCTAAAGAATCGAAATGTGTTTTTTACAAGTGCGTAGCATTTCATAGAAAGAGTGCAAAAGTAATAAATTCAGTTGCGTGCATGTTCGTGCCCCTGGTTGTAAAAACCTGGACACGCCCCTGGACGGTTGCTGTTTTTTTTAAATTTAATTTCAGATGAACCGCTCGACGAGCCGACAAACACACACAGTCTGAATGATTGATATTGTGTTTATGATGGTGCGGTGTGAGGAAGCTGTTTGCAGGAGTTACAGACCAAGTTTTCACAGAACAGTTTGGACAAAAGTGTCACGACATCAAACGCGTCATCACGACAGGCAGAAGCGACAGAAGCTACGGTTTCAACACAGATCTGAGCAGATTACACTGAACATGAACACTGATCGCCTCCCTGCTCCGTCTGTCCTTCATCTCCACCTCCTTTCGTCCTCTGAGCTCCGTTTACGGCGTCCGCCTCGTCTCGTTTATCGCCCACCGTCGGGCCTCGCTCACTTTTTTTTTTTACGCGCCCCGATGAGCGCCTCGCAGGGAGCGTGTTAAACGTTATTGGCTGAGTAAACGCGGCGCAGGTGTTTCTCTGCAGATGCTCCACACGTGTTGTCCTCGCCCAGCCTCGTCTCCCCGCTGCTTTAACGAGCCGTGTTGTTTCCTTGTCAGATACTCAGCGGGTGTTTTTATGGAGCCGCAGGCAGAAAGCGCTCACAGTAACAACCTCTGGTGCTGCGGTTTGGGAGCATGTGTGCTATGGATTACTGAAGCCTGTAATGAGCGTCTCCACTGTGAGAAGGGGCCTCCGGGGAGCAGCAGTTTGTGGTGTCTGGCCTGGAGAAAAGGCCTCGTCCTGATCGAAAGCACAAGAAGGAGAGCGGATCGTGTTCTTAGTTTGAGTGTGTCAGGCGGGTACGAGTGCTCCAAACTGTCTCTCCAAGAAAACAACACGCATGTTGAGTTTTCTGATCCAATATTCAAACCTCTGGAAAGCGTTAAGAGTCCGGCTCGAGGCCAACAGGATCTTTGGAGTGTCTTGGAGGAGGAGGGTGGGGGAGAGGGGGGGGGGGGGGTGTCGCTGCGTCCCGCTCAGCTGCACTCCTCACAGTTGCAGGCGAGGATATATCTGTACGTGGCGGTGATGCGAGTTCCGCCGGCGCAGCGAAGCCTCACCGCCTTCAGCTTGGAGGTGTGCGGCCGGCAGCAGGAGCAGGTGCTCTTGAAGGGCTGTTTGAGCACCGAGCTGAAGGAGATGAGGGGGTCGGAGCGGGTGGTGTGGCTGCAGTGACCCTCGCAGCGAGCCAGAAGCACCATCTGAAACACAAAATAAGAATCAGTCTGAAGTGTTCCTGGGGAATCCGGCGCCGTCCTGCCGGGGAAAACAGTAAAAAAGCTTTTGCACCCTCTGAACCAAATTCACAGAATAAATGTAAAAGTTGAAATGAGCAGCAGACTGGGCTGCAGAGCGGGTAATATCAGTGCATCCTGAAATGATCCATTAAACAGTCAGAGTGAAAACATGTCCGCTGAAAGTCATCGGTGGCGAGAGATGATCATCACTTTAAAAAGCTACGATCTGACTTTATTATTAATCGCTAAAATCAGTCTGGGGCCGTCGGGGATTCTAGAGTGCGTCGGGGCCCTAAGAGGCCCCTCCAACCAACGCTCATGTGAAATGTCCGCCAGCGTCCTCGTCTCTCTCTCTCTCTCTCTTTTCACTCGCACACTCTTTAAGTTCCTTGGCTTTCTTTCACTGACACACTTTGCTTTGCACAGCAGTAATGCATGCGATGCTGAGGATCGCCCCCCCCCCCCCCCACCCCCCCGAGGGAGGTTTCCTACAGTCGTTGCAAAATTTGCAAATGTTTAACCACTGCTGTACTTCAACGTCTGTCGGCCCTCAGGGGCCCCCTACTGTCCTCGGGCCCCAAACACTTAATCCACGTGTGGAGCGCGCACTGCGAGGACGTTTCTGACTTTGCTCCATTCAGGGATAAAACTTTTGTTCTAAACGATGTTAACTCATATTTTTAAATCTGACAATCTTCACTCTGTTTTTTGGGATTTTATTTCTGTATTCATTTAAACGTTATTATTTACATTTGCATATTTACTTCATCTCTTTTATTCTTCATCTCTTGGACGTCTGTTATTTGGTTTCCTGTTGATCTGACGTTTGTTAACCCTTTGCACAGACAGTATAATTGGAGGTGATGCTGAATCCATCCCACAGGTTGTTCAGGCTGAAGTCTGAAGGTCTCGTGGAACAATGAAGCCGAGTGTTTGTCTGCTCACGTCGTCTCACAGTTTTGGCCTTGCAGCTGCACACAGATAAGGAGACGAGCAGGTGGAGGAGTCACTTCCTCCTCCACCTGCTGGAGCTCAGAGCTTCACTTTCTCATGTTCACCCCTCTGCACTCATCACGCAGGCGTTAGCTGTTAGCGTTAGCCGCCGTGGTCGCAGCCTGTTTACAGACCTTAAACACACACACACGCCTCTCTCGGTGTTTCGTGTGACAACACAGCATGCTGAGCAGCTGCAGGCAGTGCACGCACGCACACACACACACACGCACGCACGCACGCACGCACGCACGCACGCACGCACGCACGCACGCACGCACACACACACACACACACACACACACACACACACACACACACACACACACACACACACACACACACACACACACACACACACACCCACTTAATGTATTCAGCTTTTGAACTTCAGCAGGTCACGATGACTGTTCGGCACGCAGATCGAACATCTTACAAAAACACGAACAAATCTTAAACCGAGTCTTGGTTCATCGTTGGTCCAGGTCTGGTCAAGGGCTCTATTGTGGAGTCACACACACACACACACACACACACACACACACACACACACTGATTAGTGTGGTGTTGTCCGGCTGACATTCCTCCGCGTGTCGCCACATTCCCGTCGCTCCCTAAACAGACTCCTGTGTCATGTCCTTCTGTCAGCTGCTGTGTGTCGCCACCCGTGTTCCCACTTTGACAGAAGCCTGTCTGGGGCCACCGCAGGGTGACACACACACACACACACACACACACACACACACACACACACACACACACACACACACACACACACACACACACACACACACACACTGGAGTGTTGTCGCCACTTTAAGACCATTTGTCTTTGTCCCAGCTGAGGATCAGGCTGTCAAACGGTGACAATTCCTCCTCTGTGACGCCTCCTCCTCCACCTCCTCCTCCTTCTCCACCTCCTGCTCCTCCTCCTCTCTGTCCACACTCCTCCTCCTCCTCTCTGTCCACACTTCTCCTCCTCCTCCTCCTGCTCCTCTCTGTCCACACTCCTCCTCCTCCTCTCTGTCCACACTCCTCCTCCTCTCTGTCCACACTTCTCCTCCTCCTGCTCCTCTCTGTCCACACTTCTCCTCCTCCTCCTCCTCTCAGTCCACACTCCTCCTCCTCCTCCTCCTCTCTGTCCACACTTCTCCTCCTCCTCTCTGTCCACACTTCTCCTCCTCCTCCTCTCTGTCCATACTTCTTCTCCTCCTCCTCCTCCTCTCTGTCCACACTCCTCCTCCTCTCTGTCCATACTTCTTCTCCTCCTCCTCCTCCTCTCTGTCCACACTCCTCCTCCTCTCTGTCCATACTTCTTCTCCTCCTCCTGCTCCTCTCTGTCCACACTTCTCCTCCTCCTCTCAGTCCACACTCCTCCTCCTCCTCCTCTCTGTCCACACTTCTCCTCCTCCTGCTCCTCCTCTCAGTCATGAGCAGGACGATAAGGCTGATGATGCTCCTCTACATTTATTAACAAACACAGGGATCAGACAGGTGAGATTAAAACCTTGGATGAGGATGAAACGTGTCACGATGAAAAAGTGATTTTAATACGATGAATCACAAAAAGAAAAAAAATCAACCACGACTTTCTGCAGCTGACGGCGGGTTGAAGCTAAACAGAGTGTTTTCTGATAATATGTTCAAATACTTCTTGATTAATCAACATGTCAAGTTGGCAGAAAATGAACGGCAACTTTTTTTTCCATCCGTCTGTTTTCTTCCACTGATCCGAGGTCAGTGCACACAGACTTCCCTCTCTCCTCCTGCGGGATTACAAGGCATTCCCAAATATAATCCCTGCTGCCTCCTCCAATCCCAGGCAACCCAAACAACCTCGACTGGATCTCAGAACTCCAAATGAACATGCATAGCTCTCTGTCCACACTTCTCCTCCTCCTCCTCCTCCTCTCTGTCCACACTTCTCCTCCTCCTCCTCCTCTCTGTCCACACTCCTCCTCCTCCTCCTCCTCTCTGTCCACACTTCTCCTCCTCCTCCTCCTCCTCTCTGTCCACACTTCTCCTCCTCCTCTCTGTCCACACTCCTCCTCCTCCTCCTCCTCTCTGTCCACACTTCTCCTCCTCCTCTCTGTCCACACTTCTCCTCCTCCTCTCTGTCCACACTTCTCCTCCTCCTCCTCTCTGTCCACACTCCTCCTCCTCGTCTCTGTCCACACTTCTCCTCCTCCTCTCTGTCCACACTTCTCCTCCTCCTCCTCTCTGTCCACACTTCTCCTCCTCCTCTCTGTCCACACTTCTCCTCCTCCTCCTCCTGCTCCTCTCTGTCCACACTTCTCCTCCTCCTCCTCCTCCTCTCTGTCCACACTCCTCCTCCTCCTCCTCCTCTCTGTCCACACTCCTCCTGCTCCTCTCTGTCCACACTTCTCCTCCTCCTGCTCCTCTCTGTCCACACTTCTCCTCCTCCTCCTCCTGCTCCTCTCTGTCCACACTCCTCCTGCTCCTCTCTGTCCACACTTCTCCTCCTCCTCTCTGTCCACACTTCTCCTCCTCCTGCTCCTCTCTGTCCACACTTCTCCTCCTCCTCCTCCTCCTCCTCTCTGTCCACACTCCTCCTGCTCCTCTCTGTCCACACTTCTCCTCCTCCTGCTCCTCTCTGTCCACACTTCTCCTCCTCCTCCTCTCTGTCCACACTTCTCCTCCTCCTCTCTGTCCACACTTCTCCTCCTCCTCCTCTCTGTCCACACTTCTCCTCCTCCTCCTCTCTGTCCACACTTCTCCTCCTCCTCCTCTCTGTCCACACTTCTCCTCCTCATCCTCTCTGTCCACACTTCTCCTCCTCCTCCTCATCCTCTCTGTCCACACTTCTCCTCCTCCTCTCTGTCCTCACTCCTCCTGCTCCTCTCTGTCACACCATCGTTGTGATGATCTGGTGGTCTGTCCTGTGCAGGTGGATAAACAGCTGCTCGGTCAGACGTCAGTGAAGTGTGACAGAGAAACAGCCTCACGCTGGGATTCAGCCCTGAGCTGCTTCCAACACCTGCTCGCTGCACTCCGAGTCAGAAAATTAAAAAAAGACCAAAGAAGTGATCACACACGCCAGCTTGAACAACTGCACGCTGCTCGCCAAAAAGGAAGCCGGAGAGAAGGCAGACCGCGGCGGTCACGTGTTAGGCGTGATTAGCACGTCGCTACATCTGTGTGCAGGACGCCGTCGGACGCTTAAACACACGTTTATCTGTCTTCTCTCTGCAGCCCGACGAAAGCTGGCAGAGTCAGGAGCGACGGAGAGGCCGAGATGAGAGTCCCAGCTGAGGTGCAGAATATGTCTGCAGCGTGGCCCCTGTCCAGAATACACACACACCTACACACACACACACACCAAAACAAAGCAAGCGTGACTCGTCTAAATGACTGAGAGATGGAGATAAAGCGAGGGAAGGGAGAAAGGAGACACGGGATTGGCTGAACAGACGAGGCTTTCAGGGGGAAACAGGAGGAGAAAAAGTGTGTGAGATAAATGACTCGGCGGTTTGTTTCAGAGGGTTCGGGGGTTTTTTCATTATTATTTTTGACTGATGGTGATTTAAAGTTTTCTTTGAGTCTCCGAGGTTCGGTTTGGAAGAAATCGTTTCCCTTATATTTGTAACACTTTAGTTCATTTGTCAGTCAAAGCGTCTCTGTTACCTTAAACAAACGGAGGCCAGAAAGGAGCGGGCGACCACAACGAGGCGGGTTAGCTTACAGTGTGTGTGCGTGTGTGTGTGTGTGTGTGTGTGAGGACAGGAGGAAAATCAGGTCCAAATCTTAAATCCATTTTGAGTTTTATGCATCTGAGGGTTTTTTTTTTTTTTTTTGTGGGAACCTGAGCTGCGTCTTCTGCCCAGTCTGACTCCAAAAGAAAAACTGCCCGTGTGTGCGGATTATTCTCCGTGCAGCTGGCAGCTCGTTGATTGCAGGTTTGTTTGAAATTCCTTGTTTGAAATTCAAAAAAGAAACTTTGAACAGAAGTGAAATCTTTCGTTGGAAACCATCGTGCGTGTCTGGACCTGGACTCTTTTCGGTTTGAGGTTTCTTTTTAAACCAGGAACTGGATTTCAGGTCGACATTTGGGAAGCTCATCAGGAAAGAAAAATTGTTTGACACGTTAGCTTAAAAAATCACCCGAGTGATTCATCGATGAGCAGAAGTGTTGGAAATTCATCTTCTTAAGATCGATGAGTGAATGAATCTTTGCAGCCCTGCTGGAGAGAGACGGCGAGCGGGACGATGGCAGAGACACAAAAGGAATCTTATTTTTAACATCCATGAAATAAAAGCCTGCAGACACTTTGATTCTGGTCCAGCGCTCACGAGGACGAAGAAAACCTGAACTGACGTTTTTTACTTCTCATGCACGATTTTCTTTTTGCTCTCTCTTTCAATCTTTCTTTGACTCATGTGATTTTGTTTCTGGGTTTTTAAAACATGTTTAATCTTGTTTTTATGATGCAAATCTTTCTCCTCACATTTTTTTCTTTTTTTCATGTCTTGCATAAAATGAAAGCCGTTGAAATAAAAACCTCCGAGTGGCAGCGACGTACCTTCGAGTTGCATTTATAAATGGGGTGTGTGATGGTCTCCACAAAGTGGTGCCTCATGCAGCGCTCCGGGTCCGAGTCTCCCAGGTGCGGGTGTGCGTTATCGCTCGCCTTGTTGCTGCTTGCAGACTGCACGAGGCCCAGCAGGGGGCAGCACATCAGGACGAGCAGCAGGCCGGAGGGGGGGCCCACGGAGAGCGACATGATGGGGACGGATCCCACAGGAGGGTCCAAAACTTCACTTCCTCCTTTTTTTTTTCTGATCCTTTAAGGTGTTTTATGTTTCAGCTCTTCGGCCTCTGTCGGGTCTTTGTTTTGTAATCTCGAACGTTGAGCTCTCAGTCAGGGAGTTGTAGGGAGACTGGTCGTAGGAGGGTTTCTTCGTCGGGACGCTCCATCCCCCACAGTCTGGAAAAAAAAGACAAACAGGAAGGCATGAGTGGGAAAATGAAGTGATAAAGACAAGAAAAGAAACAATATTGTGCGTGTGGGCAGAGTGTTTTGTCTATTAGACATTTCTCATCCAAGAGAGGGATCACACGCGTCCCTGCAGACACGTTCTCACGTGTGTGTTTCTCCAAACCTGGCTGCATACATTGTCTCGTTTATTCCTTGATCGCCCCTGCACACACACGTACGTACACACACACACACACACACACACACACCCTGTGCTTATATTACAGAGCAGAAACTTAAGCCGTGCACAAACAGCCTCCGAGCCCGTTCCTCTCTGCAGGAACGACTTTTTCATTAAAACAAATCGCTCTCCCATCGAGCCCTCTCTCTCTCTCTCTCTCTCTCTCTCTCTCTCTCTCTCGTGAGTGTGAACCCTCGGCTCGTCCCGCTGCACACGCTCTCCTGTTTTTATGTTGTTTTTTCTCTTTCCAGCCTCCTGCTTTTATTGTCCTCCTGATAATGGGCTGCGTGTTCAGAGGGCGAGGAGCGGGGCTGCTAACAGGCAATGTGTTGTGAATTAAAGAGAGGTGTGTTTACACGAGGGGGGGGTCGAGGAGCGCAGTGAACGAGGGCAAAGATTTAAGAGTTATTTTTATATTGTTACCTGCTGTATGTGCACACGTGTGTTTAGACAAGCTTTAAATGTCTGTGTTTGCAAGAGAATTCATAAATATAAAGCCACACTATGAAGTATGAAGGTTTATATGTTGACAGGATCTGTCAGAGATGTTTCAGACTGACTGAGCGTTCAGGAGTTTGTCTCGAGGACTTTGACCCGTGGATTTGTTTGCAGCGTTTAATCGTGTTTTCAGTCAGATGTTCCCCCTGCGTCAGTCTTTTTACATTTTACACTGAAATCACGAAACCTCCACCAACATCCTGTTTGCAGCCCCGATGTTTTTCTAGTCGTTTAACCTGAACGTTCCTCCTGAGAGAAACAGGAAGTATCATGTGGCCTGTTTGAATAAATACTCCCTGAGATGTTTTGTTGGCCCGTCGAGCGAGTCACCCATCAGCACCTCCAGCCCTGCGTCACAACCTTTAGTGTCTCCAGCTCTCCTGCTCGGGTCAGTATCAGCTTCAGTGGCGCTGTCGACCTCGGCTTTAAACGCCAAAATCAAACTCCACAGGATTATTTAACCCTTCAGATCCGAACGGCGAGCTGTTGAGGCATGCCTGCAGGTGAATCAAGATTCATGCAGGTATTCAAACATCTTCTCCTCTATATATTTTAGGCTACTCACATGTGCAACTTGTGAGCAGGTACACAGAAACAAATCTGCTGTTCGGCCCCCAGCTGACCTCCCTATGAGCCCTGACCCACCAGGCTGGAAACGTGTATCCGATGCAGCCTCCAAGTTCTTGTTAAAAACATTGGATGCAGCGCGGCAGCTTCATTAAACTCCAACAGACGCAGAGAACAACCTGAACTCCTCGGATGGAAGAAACACTAATTGGCCACAGGTTTTCTGCATTGATTGGTCGAGTGTGTGCGGCACCATGAGGGCTCGTTACCATCCAACTAATTTAAACAACATTTTGGTTCAGGGCCCCTTCGCAAAACAAGCCAAGGTAAACAGCTAATACTGCAAGAATTTCACCCTTTTCTTTGTTCTGAAGACTCCTCTCCTCGCATCCTGTGTAGCAGAGAGAGAAAGAAGCTAACGGGTGATCGAAGTGGACAATTTAAAAGCCAAAGCACCGAAGAAGCAGAGTGGGATTTTCTACCGTGGTGCATGAAGAGTGAAAGGCTTGACGAGGTCAAAAAGCTGCAGCAGCAGTATGAAGATCAACTTCACTGATGTGACACCTGAATTTATTTCCAAGTATTAAAAACATTTTTTTACCTGTGTTTCTGTTTTCAAGTCGATGCTAAATTAAGAAAACAGCACATCAATAGATATCACATACTCGGTGCGTATTGAAAGTGCATCAACCAGCAGGGGAGGAATATGGACGCCGTTTTGGCTGCATTTGGAGAAGAAGTGGTTTGATGCAAATTCGCGACAACAGGCGTCAAAGGGTTAAAAGATTGTCTCTGCTGAATCCTGGAACAAGAAACTAATATGATGCAAACTCCTCTTCTCCATGTTCCTCTGACTCGAGTCCGTCCACAAATCCTCCCAATGATGAGAAAAGTCCATCCTCTACGTCGGTCAATGATTTCAACCCCCCACTAGTGGCCGGTGGCTGAATTGCAGTTTTAGTGCAAAATCAAAGGTCAAAATATGAAGGATAAATGTGACTGGTAAAATTTAACCTGTTAGTTTCCCAAACACGCGTCAGCCTGCTGTTGATTGGTTTTGAAGTCATCAGCTATAAAACACAAGTCTTCAATTTATACTCCGGTTTAAAAAAAACCCAAAAAAACCAACCCATTAAGATAATTGGTCCAACAACAAATAATTAATGCGTGTCCTCTTTGCTCAATAATTCACCGAGAGGATTGAATGAAGGGAAACATATTGGATCAAAACCAATCACATTTACTGCTTCACTCATGGAGACAGAAGAGCAGCGACCTTCTCGTAAATCACAGACTGAACCAACATGTGTTTCTATTAAGCAGACATTAGACTTGGCCCTACCGACGGAGCAAAACTAACAAAACCATCCCACTTGTAAACACAAGGACGAGCCAAATGTTGTCACTCTGGTGTACGGCCAGCTCGCTCCTCTCTGATTAATAATTATTTGAGCTGGCGAGACGTCCCCACAACACAACCTCTTATTGCTCAGTGAAGAGATGATTTTCTATTGATTAACATCTGCTTGTGATGCAGGCGACGAAGGGAGTCTGACTCGAGCCACGGCCGTATTCGAACAAGGACGTTCCTCACTACAAGGTGACTATGTCATCTTAATCACTCTCTTCTGTTGAGTCGCGGCGAGGCTTTGAAGCCGGCGTCGATACGCGGCTGGCTCGGATAACGGGGGCTTTTGGGATATTAAAGGGAGATATGTGAGCGAGTCGGTTGAAGCTGTGTGAGTGTGCGACGCCTGGCTGCCGCTCCACACTGGAGGTTGAGGCAAAAGTAAACAAATTCAGAAGGTTTGGGCAGGATGAGGGCAACACGCATGACCTGAATTTGATTTTTGGATGCTCTGGATGCATCCATCACTTAACCCCAATCTCATCCAAGCTGAACGATGAACAAACCCAAATGGTTGCAGACCACATCTTTCCTGGATCTGTCGATTGGAAACCATTCCATCATCCACGAAGACTTCTGATACAATCACAAAGAAAACAAATCAAATCTACATCCCCCCGCCTTCGTCCTCCATCGGTGGCCTCTCACACCCTCCGTCTGCTTCCACGACTTCGTCCATCATCGACCTGACAGAACTAATATTTGTCCCCGGTGCAGGGGAATCTGTGAGGGAGGAGCGCTGGCTCAAATCGCTCGATGTCACCTTGAGTGTTTACTGATGTCATTACAAAAATGAAGGATGCATGAGGTATGTTGGCAGCGGCGCTGCGCAAAGTAAAAGTCGATCATTCTGAATTAGCCCATGACGCTTCAGCCCAATTTAAGTAAACAACTTCACATGAGGACTATCGATGAGAGACTGCTGCCAGACTCCGTCCAGAACGACTCAAGTAAGAAAGTCAAAGTTTCCATTTGGCAGGCGGTTCCAATATCTCGAAGGCAAGGCCACCGTGTCTGTATTTATCTAAATATGTTCATACTCAGATGAATGTTCGCTTTGAGGAAAGTTAAATAAGACTAACGGTTCAGTCCGTCGTGACATTACTGACACGCATGCACACTCAGACATCGGTTAAAGAGAAGGATGTGTGACGCTTTGTTGTGTGGACGCCTGGAAAGTCTGGAAACATCCGGAATCTGCAGGCACGGGACAAGATGTTGGCATCGGAAGCGTCCTCGTTTCTGTTCTGGGGTCGAA
>NC_136702.1:1438428-1475928 GCF_947650265.1 Symphodus melops | reverse complement strand
ATAAATTAAAATTTTGACAGATCTGAAAATGCAGGGAACGAGGATATTAAAGTTGGGTGAAACACCTGAAAGCTCTCCTTAAGTATCCTAACACAGAGTTTTTTTTCGGTGTTCTCTTCCCACCTCTGCCTCTCACACGTCTCAGTTTCGTTCTGTTTCCTCTATTCGCTCTTTTTCCTCTCTGGCACCGTCTGTTCCTGCCTCTCTCTCAGACGTCCTTCCACCTACTCTCACGTCTTCTTCCCCCCCTCTTATTATCCCCGCTCACTTCATTTTTCATTTACACACCTTCTCCTCTCTCCTTCTCACACGCACGCCTCCAACTCTCAGCTCGTGTAAGCTCGTCTCCCCCTCCTCCTCCTCCTCCTCCTCCTCGTCCTCCTCCTCGTCCTACCTACCACAGAGTATATTATATCTGTCATCATCTCCTTCGAGCGTGAGCCAGCTGCCTCAGGCTCCAACAGAGCGGGCCAAGTCAATCATAAACTTACGGACATAAACGCACACACCTGTAAAACACATATCCATACAGTATGAGAGCCTATTCACACACACACACACACACACGCTGAGTTCCTCTGTCCTCCCCGCCTCGCTGTCAGTGCCTGATTAGTGAATCTACCGGTGCCAACACAAACATGTTTCCTCCTATTACACATCATGTCACAATGCTTCCTAATCACAATCACTCGCTTGTTCCTGGACGCGCGCGGAGCATGAAATACCTGCCGTAAAAAAAGAGGAATGTGCACCTGAGATTTGGGATGAACTTTCACTCAAGTCGAAATAATAAAAATTCTCTCCGTCTGACTTTACGTGTGACATCGCCGCACGCCGGATTATCGACGTGCTGCACGGCACGCTGCCTCTTATTCAGCGTGTAAATTAATTTGGGGACATCGGACACATTCGTGCGCTAACTTTTCAAATCTCTCACGACATCTTTCAAACAGGAATCATTATTTTTAATGTTAAATATTTGTGCTGTTTTATGCTTCATCTCCTGCTGATATTTATTCTGTTTTCCAGTTCGGAGAAGTTTCATGTTCATGTTACTTCGGTGGAGCTTGTTATCCCGGCTGAGGTTTATTCTGTGTCTTTACGAGGCCTGAGTAAAACTGGAGTCAAGTTCCTTGTTTAAGTACACGAACCCGCCCAATGCAGCCATATTTTTGATTCCATTTCTTTTTTATTGTTTTTCACTAAAAACCCCAGAATCACATTTCTGTGGATTTTAAACCTTTCTTTGCAAAAATCTGATTCTGACTCCGATTTTTAATTATCGCAAACATGCGCAAATCTATTTTCTCAGCCTTCCCGAGATATTTTTTCTGAATGATTGCATCTTTTAAAAGTAAACTGGAGGAGGATTAGGAGAAACCTTTGGAGGAGGAAAAAGCAGACAGGATTGCGGTGTAGGTGTGCAGTCTGGAGCTTCTTACCTTCAGCGGCAGACGGACAGCAGACGTATCCAGAGGGAGTCTGAGATCCTGCACGCAACACTGGATTTGTTGTTTGACTATTGTTTCCCACAGAGCTCCTCTCTCCTCCTGTTCTACCTCTCCTCTCTCTCTCTCTCTGACTGATTGTCTCAGCACTCCTCCCTCCTCCCTCTCTCTCCCTCCCTCCCTCTCTTTCTGTCCCACACTCACACTTTTCCTCCAACAGGAGGGAGAAGGAGGGAGCAGGCTGGATGCTCTGCCTGTGAGGACGCTCGTCACATGTGGATCGTGACACAGCAGTCATATATCACACGCCCTTTCTCTCTCTCTCTCCCTCTCTCTCTCTGACACACACACCAGCTGACGCACCGACACGCTCCACAGTGGCAAATGGGAATTCCAGCCCCGGACGGCTCTGCTCGGCCCATCAGGAGCGAGCTGACCAAAAGCTGCAGCAGCTTTTTTTACGAGGTCAGGGTTATAAAACTGTTCGCAGATTTAGTTTATTTAAAAACAACTGGCCTCCGTGGCCTTTCCTCTTCACGCGCTTTCTCCTGCAGTGACATCAGGGCTGGGTGGGCGAGGGGCGGGTGGGGGGGGAAGGTTAAATAACTCACCTCAGCAGTCTTCTCTTAATGGGGACATCTGTGTTGTGAGCAGGGGGAATGAAGAGGGAGCTCCTCCACCTGCAGGAATAAAAAGTGACACACGTGTTTAAATACAGGAGGGAGGAAGCAGCGTGAAACATTTTCATTTTCACTCGTCGTTAAAGTTTTAAAAACACAAAACAGGAATTGTCTCAAACACAAAACGGTCCCTCACATTGTGACACGGTCCGGTGTTTCCTGCACGAGTCGCTCTGTGGACTCTCACTTCCTGCGTCTGTGTGTTTTGGACACAAGCGACGCACTCGTCCGGCCGTCTCACGTAAAGACGGACACTGTGAGGAGAGAGAGAGAGGGACAGACTGGGATGAATGGAAGCTAATGAGGACAGAGGCGTCCCTACCGTCTCTCAGGCTTTGCAAACATCATTGCAGTATATTACATCAGTCACTCTGCGGCTCTCTGAGCGTGTTTGCAATGTGAGTGGCTGGGTTTAAAGAACGCCCGCGTTTCTCAACACTGGATAAATCTTTGTATATTTTCAGATTATTATCTAAAACGTGCAAAACGTTTGGGACACGCTCCATCAGAGAGCTTCAGCCGACTGCAAAGGCTTCAACATAATTTTTCTTCTTTATAATTTATTGTTTTTTGTAATTTACAGTCTCAGATTTGTTTGTTTTGTGTGTCTGACAACATTTCATAGACTTTTTCTTTTTTTTTTAACCATCACATCTCTCTCCTCAAAGCCACCAGACTCCGTTAACAAAACTGTCATTTTACCTCGACAAAGTGTGAGTTGTTGATCTGCCTCTGCTTAGATCAGCCTGTTAATGTGTGAAATATGGAAAAATAGGCGGCCAGATTTTCAGGATTATCCGAGGCAGTGGTACTAACAGCAGCTAACTGAGTCTTTCTCTGATGATCACGAATGTTTGGTTGTTTGTTTAACTCACTCACAAGCCGAGCAGACGGGGGAAGGCAGCTCTGCATGCTTCTTCTTCTTCTGGACGTCTATGAAGCCAGGCTGCAGGAGAGTGTCTCCAGTTACAGATGGATTTAATCCTCACCTGTAAGCACCTGTTCACTGCCTTCAGTTCCTTAAACACAATCGATCGTTATGTGAACAGACTTTCTATCATTTTCAAACATGCAGCATCGAAAAAGGACTGAAGCATCTAAACTTCTTAAAACCACAGTTTCAACTTCTTTTTATAGATTTGCTGCAGATGTTTTAATCTTTTAAGATTCAGAAGGGAAAAAGAAAATCACAGAAATCAGACAAACCAGGTGAAGCAGTCGTAGAAACTCACACTTTGGGGTAAAAATCGATGTTTTTGTCAATGGAGTTTGGTGGCTTTTAAAAGAGTGATGTAACAGCTGTTTGTGTGTGTGTCTGTAGCCGAGTGGTTATATGCACGAGCCCCATGTACGGAGACTGGCTCAGGTTTGAATCAGAGCTAATCTGTGGTCACTACAGTGTAAATGTCACTGCTGCAGATGCAATCCCTAACTTAAACTGTAAATATAATCAAACAGAGCATCTAGGTTTAAAAATGCTAATTTACCTTTTTTTAGCTGAGTGATGTCATAACCTGACACTGAGGGCCGCAGTTTCATTTACTTTGTTTGGGCGTGCTCCGAATCAGGAGACAAATAAGTCACATCGTTTGGCGTCGGAGGACTGAGGATGCATTCTTCCAACATGTTTCACTCAACCAGAGAGAGAGGGGGGGGGCGGGGGGGGTTCAACATGACTGACTATGATGTGTTTCTCGTAGATGGATTGAATATGTGAGCAGGGCAGTCAGACTGTGTGGGAATACAAGTGAGGGCTACGCCAAAATAGCTGGAAAAGAATAACATGAGCTGCGTGAGCATATGTTCAGACACTCACACGTCCTGGTATGCAGAGTCCGAATCTCTCGGGGGAAATAAGGGGAGCGAGCTGCACCACTCTAAGTACGGCTTAGTGGGTCAAAAGTTTAAGAAGCACAATTACCTGAAAGACCTCGGCTGACCCCCAAATTTCTCACCTTCTGTTCCCTCTCACAAACATGCAAACACACACACACACACACACACCTTTGACAGAGGCGATTTACAGCCGGCAGCAGGAGAGGGTGAAAACGTATCCAGCACCAACAGGCTCCTGCAGAGACAGAGAGTGAGAGGCTTCACGTTTGTGTTTTGATTACACTTTGAGGCCTTGTAAATGATCCCCGCTGCGAACAGTGTCGAGTTAAATGCTCATAACTCACCTGGACACGATGTGACTGTCTCTCCTCTGGCTCGGCTCGGCTCGGCTCGGCTGGACTCCACTGGAGAGGTGGTGACAGGCGGTGAATGGCTTCAGATAATGTATCAAAATATCACATTAAGAATATGTTCACTGAAGCCAAATGTGAATCCCATATGCGAGGAAGGGAGGGGGGGAGGATGAGAGGGGGAGGGGGGGGACGGGGGAGACAGTAGAGGGGATCCGGGGAGATGATAAAACCGCCCCTACAAGAGCTCTCTGACATCTTGTTAAAACACTTTCTGCAAAGACGGACGCTCAATGGATAGAAAGAGAAAAGTAGCGATGTGATGTGACGACTGTCGACAGAGTCACGTTTGTCAAATCTTCAACACGCACAGTCGTCTTGATGTGTCACCCCGCCTGGGTAGAGCCGGCGGCTGTCAGCGCCGGGGTTAAAGCTGCAGGTCGGGATGAAATAACATCAGGCACGTCTGTCTGACACAGAGATAACGTTTTAAGAAGTGATGACTCAGCATGTTGATGTGCCATCCAATGCTTTGTGCAATAATCCGAATATGAGGATCATTCAAATAAATATATATTTTATAATGTATTTTAAATCATCTGGATTTCACTGAGATCACAGAGCAGATTCTGCACGTTTATAAAATGCACGAGTGAGTGAGACGATCTCTACCTCGACCTATTAAAGCCGATAAACTCAAAACCATTACAGGAAGTCTTCTTCAAAAACAAGACGGGTTTTTAAAAAGGATTATTTTGAGGTTTTGTATTTTAGAGATGTGACAGTAGACAGAGTCAGAAACTGAGCAGAGACAGGGAGATGGGGGGGGGGGGGGGGGGGCTTAAAGGACTACAGCCTCTGTACATGAAGCGTGCACCAACCACGAGGACACCGGCGCCCCATCACTGACACGATGTTGAGTCAGAGAGGCCGAAGATATCCCAAAACAATCGCAGCTGACTATAAATAAGAAGCGTCGTCACCGAGCAGATGATACCTTTAAGCAGATTTTTCAACCTTCAAACTCGCTCAGCTTCACTCTCTGACTTTATATGCAGAGAGGGAAAAAAAGGTTAGCATAAAAACGAACCAAATTTAGCTTGAAGTCAAAAGCAGGATTCAGCTGACCGAGTCATTTCATTTATTTACCTGGAGCTCCTTTTTTTACCTCCAATTATTTTCTGTCAAGAATTTAAACTCACAGAAAAATCTAAGTGTTTGTTCTGAGAGCATCAAGTCTGTGAAGAGATGATTAAAATGTAGAAATTGAAAATGAAGTGATGATTCTGTTCATTAGAAGCTTAAAACCACAAAGATGCTCAGAGAGCAAAATGATCTTTGGACGGTCATCAGAGACACGAATGTAAAGAGAACTTTTAAATATCTTAGCGTTCACTGTTTAGTGGTCAGACACTAAAGTGTGACGTGGCAGATTGTCCCTCTCTGGATCAGGTCCCACCTCGGCTGCAGGCGGTCCGACACGCCAGAGACGGAGATGTGACTGGACCTGACGTGAGGTGAGTCATCTCCTCCATCTTTGGATAACGGGATTAGCGGGGCAGGGTCACCTCACAGCTCGCTCGCTCACACACACACACACACACACACACACACACACACGCCAGCCTGTGGGCGTGACGTCCTCCGTTTATCTTTAGCTCTGCCGCAAAGAATTCGGAGTGATCTGACATCTAAAGAGTGAATGCCTGTCTCCTTCTCCCTCCAAAAAGTCTATTTCATTAGGGTAAGTATTATCTGTGCGCTCTGACTGAGCCGCTCTGCATTTGGAGGATCGATTTCCATCTGTATGCTTAACTACATGAAAAAAATGGAAGAGGGCTATAATTTTGGGAGATTTATGCGGAACGGTGCTCAACAGAAAATCTGGCGTGTTTGCCCCCCAAAAATGGTCTCCGCCGAGAGAAGGAAAAAGTCCCATAGTTGTAATTTACAGCCGGTGTAGAATAACTTTCTCTCTTCTCGGGCAGGTAAAGTAATGTCGCAGCCGCTGCCAAACACAACCGATGTTTGATGAGAGTAGCAGGTCTGGTTTCAGAGTTCAGGGGGGGAAACACGGTCGGCCCAGTACAAGAGCTCCGAATCACGGAATATAACAGCGAGTTAAACGGCGGTATCAAAGAGGAGCGGAGGACCACAGTGAAGCTAATGATTTTAACACACGAGAGTCATGAACACGGCGATGTGAGTGCAATCAGATCAGCTGGGAAAGAAAAGGACGAAATGGAGAAAGTGAAAAATTCACGAGGAGATATTAAAGAAGGAGAGAGAAGCTAAGTGTTTCTCCATGTGCACCTGAGGCGAGGACTGACCCTCTAAAGCGCGGCCTAAGTCCCCCCCCCCCCTTCAGTGTGCCAATGCCCATCGGCACTGAGGAATCACTGGAATGAATGCTTAACTCCCCTCCTCTCTATAGAAGTGCCGTTACAGAAGGTCCCCAATTTGGCCCGGGCTGAGAACACTTAGCAGGCACATCCATCTTTTTTTACAGCACTCCTGGGACACCGGCGGGCTCTCAAGCTTACGCACTCTTCTGTATGAAGAAGCCAACAGGTACTGACAGGAGGTATATACACCGACGTCTGCCAGATCAGTTCAGACAAATGAATGTGTTATTTGATTTCTCGCGGTAATAATTCTGTCAAGAAGAAAAAGAACTTCAAACAATATCCGTTCCTAAACTGAAATAAAATCGGAGTCCTGGACCACCGACACTGGGAAACTTTCACTTCTAATAACCAAAAATGGCAAACTCCTGCAAGTTGTTGGCAACATATATGTGCAATTAAGACAGTGTGCAGGAGATTACCTGCAATTTAAGATGGATTCTTTCCTCCCCTGCACGCCTCGCTGTCATGACAAATATGTCTTTGAAAATGTCTGTCGTTTTTTTGACACTTTGAATTATTACAACAACAGAGACTGTACAGTTCTGAAACAAGAGGTGCTGAAGACGTGTTGAAGAATTTGACAACCTCACATTGTGTTTGGAAAGAAACAACAACGACCAGACCAACAAAGTGAAACCAGCGAGAAGCGAGAATCTCCCACAGCAGGGATTAGAGCCACCTCGACACTCCAATGTCTCCTCTCATTCCCAGACTCTTCACTCGAGGTTCGTGTTTTTAAACATCCATCATCAGTCGTCTTTAGACGTGAATAATGAAACAGATTCGATCGTGTGAAGAGTAAACTAAATCAAGCAGATGAAACCAGGAGAGCTGCAGCGTGACATTCGTTTCTCGACGTTTATTCAGAGTGAACTTTTGGGGCCAGAAGTTTTTGCGTCGGGAGAAAAACAAGCTCGTGTGAGTGCAGGTGCTCTGTGATGAGTGTGTGTCTGTGGACTTCCAGGTGCAGGATTTGTTGTCATGAGAAAAGAAAGGCCCGCTGCCAGTAAACAGAAACGTCCCCCCCCCTCTTCTTCTCAGATATCTGTTTAGACTTCATAGATTAGCCATGACTACATCGGCCTCGCATGAAGCCCAGCACGCACCGAGATCCTCCTAACCCCAGAGACGTCCGTGGCCTTCCTGTGTATCAGTTTTTACTGTGCGGCGGTCGGTGCAGCAGCAGCAGTGAAATGGAGCCGTGACAAAACAACAGGAGGGGATTCTTTACAGCTAACCTCCGTGTTCTGCTTCTGCTGAGAGACGCTGAAGCCTCTTTCCAACGCGCTCTCTTTGCAGGACAGAAATCTTCCTGACTTACTTGCACACACACACACACACACACACACACACACACACACACGCCGATCACAGCTAGAATAAAACTAAGAGGGTATGAAGCAGCTTCTTTTCATGCACGACGATCAGCCTTGGCCCTGACTGCACTCGGGAAATTTGACCATACGGGTACAAGTGGATTTTTTTCTGCTTGTATCTGTTGATTATTTATCAAATATAAAATCTTTTAGTTTGTGACTGACAAAAAAAAAAACCCAAAACATTTGCTTTTTGAGCCACTCAGGTGGACACATTTTAGGGACCAAACCTTTAAAAGTATCACTCATCTAATTGAAAGGAGCAGGACTTGGATTCAGCCACTCTGCGAGTTGGCTGCAGCTCTGCTGAAGAGGATGACAGAGCAGAAAACGGGGATGCGTGGGCACAAAGACTGACAGGAGGAGACGGAGCGGAGGACGAGGAGGGAGGGAGGGAGGGGTTGTCTCTCTCTCTCTCTCTCTGTCCTCCCCCTGCGTCCCCCCTTCTCTGTCCTCTTCTGCTCCAGTTCTTCAGAAGCCAGAAAAAGAAGCACCAGGAAGCTCCTCACCACCAGCGACCGCAGTGACGTCGCCCTTTGTGTCGCTCTGTTCAAGCTAATATTTTAGTATGTGTGAATGCAGACAGAACGGACCTGATAATGCTGCCGCTGATGTAATGCACTGTTTCTGTGCTCGGTGTGAAGGGGGTGAGGCGAGTGTGTGCGTGTGAATGATGTGTGTGTTGGTCACACACACGGGGTCTGGTGGTTGATTACCTAATGTTTGACTTATCCTCTTAGCAGAATTTGTAACGCAGGCTCTGATTTCAGTGGCGCCGCAACCTGAACAACCTTTTTATAGTCAAACAGTGCCGCCCGCCCGCAAACACACACACACACACACACACACACACACATAATGAGGACGTAGTTCTTTGTAAATTAGACCTCTGAGGCCGCCCCCCCTCCAAACCTGTCCCTCTACTCTCCTCGGGGTTTAATCCCCCTAATACAGCCGAATAAACTCACTAAATATAATCAACAGTGAGCTACTGATGCTGCAGTCGTCCTCAAAGTTGATGTGGGCGGAGTCTTAATCATGACCTCACTTTTTCAGCCTGTTCATCGCTTGAATGATTAAAGTAACTCTCCTATCTTAGAATATAAACCGCTCCTACATACAGCTATAACTTTAAATGTATTACTGGGAAGAAAAAAAAAAAGTTTTTATTTTCAAAACAACAATGAAGAAAAAAACAAAATAAATCAAAGTGAATCCAAGATGTCTTTACTTTGATGCAGCTCGTGCACAGAAACTATCAAAGTCAACATGTTGGTAAAATAATCCAAACGAGTTTATTTATCTTTGATGAAATACACCAAGAGTCTTCATCATCATCATTGAAATTGTTCCAATGCATTGATCCGATTCCTGTCCGTGGAGACCCCAGAACACGACCGCATGAATGTTCGATGTTGTGTGAGAATCTGCCTTCATGAAAACGTTATAAGGAGATAAGCCGAGTTAGCGCTCAGTGATGTCTGTAACCTTACGGAGCACATCGCTCACTCTCAGCTCAGTGCAGCGCTGGAGGTTAAATCTCTATGTGTGAGCACAGCCAGAATATGTTTTTGCTTTAACGCCTTGTGTCTCAGAGGGATTTACACCAACTCTCCTGTACACACACACACACACACACACACACACACACACACACACACACACACACATCAAAAAGCATCTGTGTTCTCAGAACTTTTCCTCCATAAAGCATCAATTTTCCACGTTACTGGCTTGTTTTAAGTTTGAACAGACCATTACTGCCAACACATTCACATACAAAAAACAAACGTCCCGCCCTCCTGGAGTTTTACAAACCACCACCTGACACCTGATGGGTTTTTTTTTTTTTTTTTAATGAACAAGAAGTGTGTGTATTTACATGTGACCTCCCTCTCGCTGTCTATGGGATGGTGGCTGTTAGATCGGCGTCGTTGGAGGGAGTGCTGAAGACGTCGCGCAGGAGTGATGAGTAGTTGACGTTTTTCACTGACGGCTCTTCGGCGTCGAACTTCACGTTCAGGTCAAACTGGAGAAAAGACAGAAACACAGAGTTAGAGAAATGTTTCAGCGGCCATCGGCTTCTTTCTTTCAGACATTTTTGTGGAGTTCAGAATATCTGAGCGGACCACTTATGGATTACAGAGAGCAGCTGGAAACCGTGACAGGGAGGAGTAAAGTAAGCACTGTGTCACATGCACACACACACACACACACACACACACACACACACATATACTGTACGCCCTCATTCTCTCTTTGTTGTCATGCCATGGTGTATATCTGTGCTGCTCACCTGTTTCTGCTTAGACTTGGCTGCAGCAGTGCATGCTAAATCAGACTAACGTAGGAAAGATACAAATACAAGCGAGAAGAACTAAGCAGCTACTTCCTTTCTATTTGATCACCTCTAACTCTGTGTGTGTGTGTGTGTGTGTGTGTGTGTGTGTCCTTCCATTCGACCGTTCCCTCTCTCAGACTTGATCCTGTTTTTTTGGCTCTTGCATGCCCTGATGAGTCATCAGAGATTTGGGTAAAACGTGGATTGTTTTTTTTCTCTAATTACGACTGTTTGAAAATCTGCGCACACACTGTGAAGTCTGCATTTCGAATTAAGGAGTTCTGCTCCTTCCTCCTTTCTGCTGCTCTTGTTTCTTATATGTGATTGCTGTTCTTCGATCTTACCTTTACGGTGTCTTCAGGCTTAACTGGAGGACACGGATTCTTTAACCAGTCCAGACCAGCCAGAAAAGCGTGGTAGTCGACGCTGTCCCCATCTGCAAACCTGCAGACAGATCCAAAACAACATCACATGTAATACACTGAAACCAT
The DNA here is from genome assembly GCF_947650265.1 of Symphodus melops. Classification (NCBI taxonomy): domain Eukaryota; kingdom Metazoa; phylum Chordata; class Actinopteri; order Labriformes; family Labridae; genus Symphodus; species Symphodus melops. Next base: position 1,464,998 of record NC_136702.1, on the reverse strand, counting down.
CTCTCACGTGATTTGATAGAAAGAGTTTCATCTGATTCCAACGCAACATTTTTGACTGTTACTCAACAAAATCAGCAAAAAAAAATAAAAAATCGATCTTGAAATGCTGCAGTGGATCTGGTCGTCCCTTGTGTGTGTCTATCACCTGCCAAGCAGATCTCCCAGCAGCTTGTCAGGCAGAGGGAGGTGGACGGCCTTGCAGATGGTCCTCGTCTGTTTGGTGGAGAGACGTCCCGTTCTGGAGACACAAAAACAAGAAAAGCAGAGACAGAGGAATACAGCGTGAGAGTAGGGAACTATCAGCAGAGGATCCAGACATGTGGACAGACATCCGGCTGCCGGCCTGTTTTTAATGGCTTATTTGAATACGTCTCAAAGACAATAAACACACCCTTGAAGCTCTGCTCCAACCAAAAGGAAAACTGAAGTGAATTTAGGACTTTTGCAAATGCATGGGATCATTGTTTGGTTAATCTCCCCTCCTCCTTCATTAACTTTATCTGAATGAACTTTCCTGCTGCTTTCAGCTACTTGAGGCGGACCAGCTCTCAGTTTGATGACCTGCTCGCCGACAGCAGTACCAGGAGTTCTCTGATGGAAACCAAGCACAGGCGCTATGCCTGACTATGACTGTGAACCCCAAATAAACAGATTTTACTGAGTGTGAATTACAATAAAAGGGCATAAAGGAGGCTGGAGGAACTACATCATGATGCTAAATTGTAAGAAGTCTTTGTGGTTCATATTTGTGTGTTAGTAGGTCTGTTTGTGTCCAGAGCAAGGTTTTCAAAATGTTCAATACTTTTATACTTCTTGAACTCATATTTTACAACAATACAAAAAAAAAAGCTGCCCTGAGATGAAGAGAGCCTGTGTAACCTGCAATTTACGGTAATGATAAACAAGAATTTACTCTTTAGTGGGTGCCGAGCCTGACTTTTATTTTTGTTGCCGTGGTTTCCAAACAGGTAAAATATTGTTTGTTTTATAATTCCAATCATATCCAAGTATAAAAATCTGGAATTGTGACAACCCTGGTCCAAGGCCCCATTCTCTCATGCAGAGAGGTTGACGAGCAGTCTGATGCTAACTGAGCGCTAGATAAACCGCATGCTAACCGTCCGTTCATGAAAATTCAAAGACCCGTGGTAAAATTCAAAGACCCGTGGTAAAGGTCTGCAGTATGAAGCATGTATGCATTAAAATGTGGTTTTATTCTTAATAAGAGAAAACAAACAGAGAGTAAGTGTGTGTGTGTGTGTGTGTGTGTGTGTGTGTGTGTGTGTGTGTCCTGTAGCCTGCAGAGCTAAATGCCATTCAGGTCTTTAGGGCCCATCTGGTTCCAATGCTGCAGTCCCACACTGCTGGAACTAATCGCTGCTCAGAGATATGGGGCCACCGGCTGTACGATTGATGTCTTGTTGTGACGCTGTGGCTGTGTGTGTATTTCTGCTGCACCACTGTTTGGTCCTAAGCAAACATCTGTATGTGTGTGTGTGTGTGTGTGTGTGCCTACTTGTGTCGGTCTTGGTGTGCGAACGCTCTGGCCATGGCCGGGAGCTCATCGAAGTGCTTCTTCCTGAGGAAGTCTTGAGCCACAGCGAGCATCAGGCCCACGTCGGCTGCAGGCCTCTCCACGCGCTCCGAGAAGCTTCGGCTCAGAACCAGAACCTCGTGCTCCGATAGACCACAGTCAAGACCTGTCAACAGACTCCTGAGAGAGAGAGAGAGAGAGAGAGAGAGAGGATGACACATACAGTTAGAATCAGAGTAAAACATTTTAAAGGTGCTCACATAATAAATACAATTATACAAGGACGGTGAAATTACAAAAAAAAAAAAAAAAAGTAGAAATAATAAAAATGATGAAATAATGTAAACTTGGATCTATCTTTGATAGATTTTTTTTTGCAGAGGTGCTGTACCTGAACGACTCGTAGGGGATGACGCCGGTGTTGCCGGTGTCGCTGAGAGTCAGGAACTTCCTGATCTCGCTCTGTTTCTCCTCCGGAATCGAACGGAGTTTACTGATGATGTTTCCCACTTCGGCTTTGGGGAACTGGACACAAAATGACCTTTGATCACATTCAGCAGCCACTAAAACTCAACTGGAATCAATACAATGTCCATCATTTCTGGGCGGCCCTTTATCCCCCCTAACTGAAATACATGGAATAATCAACATCCATTTAATCTGCAGGGATTGAGGTTTATAATACAGTAGACTGCATTAGGGTGGTCACAATACAATAATTCAAAACTTCAGTTTAATTAAAGTAAAAATTGAACTGAATTGAGAATTACTTCAATACCATGACAACAAAAATAGAATACCCAGGTAATGTCCCAACATCAGGTTATTTAGCTTCAGAAACCTGCTTCATCTTTGGATACTGAAATCTCAGATTCAGAGAACCGACAAAAAAAACGTGAAAGGTCACAGCGAACAAATATCCCTCCTTCCTTTTCTCTCCCTACCTCATCAGCATGTCGCTCCATGTAGCTGAAGGTGTATTCGTCGGCATCCAGGAGCTGGAAGTTCCAGTTGTTGAGGCAGACGGTGGCACCGACGTACAGATCCTGAGCCGTGAAGATCTCGGACATCTCACTCTTAAACTTCTCCTGACCCGGCTTCTTCACGCGACCACGCTCCAGAAACTTACCACCGAGCCCGCCTGGAGCGCCGACAGCGAGTGAGCAAAGGATTAAAGGACGGCTTTCTCATCGTTAGACTTATCGTTGGATATTGAATTTGGACCCACGCTGTGCAAACCTACCATGACCATGACCTAAAGACAAACTGTTCATCTTAAACGGTCGTAAATGTGTCATACCCTCTCCTCCCCTTGATTTATATTGATGGGAATTTCCCTGAAAAGGCGGCTCCATGCACTCACTGTCATCTGTTTCATCATTTTCTAAAGATTCTGGAGATGGAAACTCTATCTGACGATCTTAATGTTTGCCATGAGAGTCGTAGATTTGTGTATTGTGACTCGAAGGCTCGGCTCCAAACGTTGTTCTGTTTTTTACCTGAGTTCCTCTGCGGACGCTCGAACACGCTGATGGAGTCGTCGCTGAGGTAAAAGGAGATGACGAACACCCGGTCTCTGTCGAGGGGTTCCCTGGTCAACATCTTGGCTCGGAAATTCAGCACATGACTGTCGAGGCCACATCTGAGGGGGGGGGGGGGGCATACACTATTGCACACACATAACTCAAACAACACAGTGTGTAATGTGATTTTGGCTGTGACTACGGGTCGTCCAACCTGTCTTTCGCCATAAATTTTTGGAAATCTTTCTTGGGGGGGTGGAGCAGCAGGCTCTGGCAGGAGACCAGAGAGTCCTCCTCTGAGCCGAAGCCGTTGTACGGGGGCACCTTCCTAGGGGGCTTCGGGGCCAGAGGGGCTTTGTACTGCACCGGGGTGAAGTCCTCTGAGAGGGAGAGAGAGAGAGAGAGAGAGAGAGAGAGAGAGAGAGAGAGAGAGAGAAGACAAAACACTTGAAAGAAGAAAGGAGGAGGGCAGCAGGTAATCCATCCATGCGGGTCTGACCTCTGACTGCTCAGAGTCAGACCGGGCCCTCCATCACGGCCTTCTGTCACTGCAGGGCCTTGTCTGCTTTACTACTGTGACTAATGCAGCCAGACCCAGAACCGAGGGTGGCAGACTGGTCCTGGACCAGCTCTGGTTTCTCCTGCTGGGGAGCCGTGTGCCTCTCGTAGTCCTCCAGCGCTGGAGGGCCGGGGTATCTGATGTCAGTGCTTAACTCTGTTACTGGTTCTAACATCCATCAAGGAGGGAGCGAGACAACCAGAACATCATATCAGCTGCTACAAGCCTCATCAAGTAATAAAAAAAAAAACATAACTCAGAACATTTGAGTTTTATTAACAGTGAAAATAAAAATACTTCACTCTCTGAACAAATGTGTCAACATGTGCACCATTAGTCTCAGTGGTGACAGAAGGAACAACTTCCTGCTGGTGCTTACTGCCCCCAAGTGTTCATTATTATGTACTGCAGACAAGAGCACTGGCTACACGAGCGTCGTCTTTAAAAGGTGAAGTGCCGGTGTGAAGTGTAATCATTTCATAAATTAGCTCTTTTTATAACCAGATCAACATCAAATATGGAGAAAATTTAATGTTTTGTCTGACAACAAAGTTTCATATTATTTTTATATATCTGGGTTTGGATGCACAGATTAGCAACATTTTAATCTTTTAGCTGCTACACAATGTTATAATTTTTCAGGACTAAATTAGTCAGTTTAAACGTTTCTGAGCGGAAATGTCCTGAACGGCTCGTATTGGTTACCTGTGCCGTATCTGAAGCGATAGTATTCTTTGGTGAAGTTGTCACAGTCGGCGATGAGCACTCTGCGGCCCCACACGTTCAGCTCCCGTCCCAGAGCAAGATCACAGTCTTTATAAAACTCGTCCTGGCCCCCTGAAGTCTGCGAGAGAGAGAGAGAGAGAGAGAGAGAGAGAGAGAGAGAGAGAGAGAGAGAGAGAGAGAGAGAGAGGACAAAGACGGGACTCAAGGTCAAACTAGACTTTAGTCAAACAAACATATATAAGCACACTGTCTAAACTGCACAAATTAGTTGTGAAGGTTTTGGAAGAGTCTCTACACACTTATCTACAAAGTGTGGAGGAATTTTTGATGGTCACGTTCCTCTCTTCAGCACCGGTTTTATGAAAAAGACCTTTTCTTCAAGTTTTGGCATCCTCAAAAACTATTTTTTGCTAAAATTACAGAGAATGTATAATTTAAACCATAGTGTATTAAAAAGTATTGAACACTATGACAACTTCACCTGCACCTGTCAAAATGGTATCCAGGTACCAGCAAGCCATACGTATGTGGACATTAGTGTGGACAACAATACACTAAATGTGAGTATTACAAACATCCTACTCTGCATTGTGTTTCGATTTCTGTTTTGAAAAAGGAAGCCGACAAGATTTAGTGAACTTGGCTTCTTCCCATTAAACAACCAGTGCTCCACTGGTGGTGCACGATGTGTGGTGCACGATGTTGCATGTAAGGCCAGAGTCTATCTCAAAGGCTGTGCAGCAGGTTGAGGGCGGGGCTTCGTCTTGGCTGGTACTGAAGTCAGAAAAGCATTTCTTGATGGGTTTGTAGTTTTGAGTCAAGGTGCAGCTGTCTGCTAAAAAAGGAAAGGTCCTCCCGTGGATTGTTTACACCCGTTTATCTGTGACAGATTACTTGATACGAGATGGTGAAATCTCAGATGCAACGCCCCTCAATCTTTCATCTCCTTCGCTGACTTTAGCATATTTTTGTTAGGATAAACAGAACATACTTTGAGGTTGTCCAGCATGAAGCGGTTTCCCTGACTCGTCGAGCAGAACACGTTGAGCACTACGCGGTCCGTCACCTCTCCGGGCTGCTTCATGTGGGTGTGTCCAAGCTGCAGAATACAGTACAACGCATCGGCACATTAAACGTGACATCACACGGAGCTGAACAGTATTATGCATGCAGACATGTATATGCACACATCTGGACAGAGAGATAAAGCAACACAAATTATAGTGAGGAGGGGAGAGCGAGAGAGAGAGAGAGAGAGAGAGAGAGAGAGAGAGAGAGAGAGAGAGAGATCTAACATAGTGTAGAGATAAAGCTGAGAAGTGATGGACGTGTTGGTGGTTTGCAATTGGATGGTTAATTTTGGCCAACCTTTCGGACTGACATTTAATAAAAGGCATCAGAACAAACTAAATTACTGGTCTCACACACACACACACACACACACACCCACACACACACACACGATTGAGTTCTGGCTGTCTTTCAACATGAATTAGGCTTGAGTCAGTAACTGGAGGAGAAAGCCAAAATGCTCTGGGGGGACAGGATGCTGCAGCAGGTCTGTCAGGCTGCATGAGGTCTGGAGGGATGGGGGGGCGGGGGGGGGGGGGTGTTTGGAGGAAAAGGAAAAGTCACTGAACCATACAGAGAGGCAATGCCAGCCATTCAGTATGAAATAACCAGCTCTAACTGTAAGGCTCTGTCATGGTTGTGGAATAGAAAGCACTGCTGTGTTTTAAGTCAAGACGTATGAAATCCATACTGGGTCCTATTTTATATCAATAAACCCACAATCTATTTCTACATGATTATTTATTTTATTTTTTGAGATATATATTTTGAGAGCTCCCCCCCCCCCCGACACACCTTTCGAACGTCTTGTGGTTCCTCACCTTCGGTAGTTTGCTGCGGTGCAGGAAGCTGGGCACAGATCCTCTCCCAGGGATTTTTGAGATAACCTCTCTGATCTCGATGGTGTCATCAGCCAGGTAGTAGTGCAGGACGAGCTCCCGGGGGTCCCCGAACATGTTGCCTGTGTCGTCCCAGAAGCAGAAGAAGCGCAGCACTTTGCGGTCCTGGTCCAAGAACCGCCTCAGCCTGTCGCACCTCTCATACGGTCGAAGAGGATTCATGTTTTTCTCCATCTGGAAATGTTTAAAGATCCCTTCATGTTGATTTACAGAGTTTCAAAATAAAGCGTTTTCTCACAGCTGTCAGTGTTCAAAAAGGCTTGACCTGTCACTTTTCTTAAATTACATATTGTATTTTTGCTCTCTGAAAAATCTCACTATTTAATTGTTACTCTTCAGGGAATCTGCTTTACATTACACAAGTGTGTTAAAACTACTTTAATTAGTGTGACTTCATTATCAACAGTTTGAAAATGAAAGACAGAACGGTAAAAAGAGAAGGAGACATGTACGTAGGTGAGAAAACGTAAAAGAACAAAAGAAACACCGGCTCAGTGTGTTTGTGATGCCCACCTGTTCCCGTAACTTGGTGTAGGGGTCATCAGGTACAGTGATACTGTCATTTACATACACTCCCAGTCTGGTGAGGAAGTCCCTTGTGAAAGGGTCACAGTCGGTCACGGTGAACGTGCGTGAGTACAGCACCATCTGTTGGTTGATGTTGAAATGATAAACGTTGTAGAATTGGTCATCATCCGGGGGAGGCAGGGGGACGCGCTGGCGACGGATAAATATTCCTGTCAAAACACAACAAACAGGCAGCGATGGGAGGAGACAGCTGTTAAACTGCTCACTCAAGTGTTTTGTCCATCAAATGGGGTCACTGCATCATGAAGACAGCTGGAACCTGCATGCAACACTGCACATGACAAAAAACAAAAACACATGAACGACCCTCTGATATCACAGACACCTTGAGGGATGCCGCTGTTCTTGCACTCCGGCTCCACCACCTGTATGGTGTCGTCCTCCAAGTAGAAGTACATTTTACACTTCCTGATCCTGTACGTCTCAGTTTGGGCTTCAGGCACGGATTCCTGGAAGTACGCGTCAAAACTCAGAGCCTGACGGGGGGGGGGGGGGGGGGGAGAAAGGGGGAACAAGAGAGTTCATCAAAACAAGGATTTAAGACATTAAATCAGTGGGATTTAAAGACTTTTTAATGAACTCAGAACAGAAATATGAAAACATTATGGCTCGTAAATTCGTGCCTGAATAGGTAAACACTGTTCGTTGTATTTTTACTTAAAAGAGCTTTTGTTGACAGTGATGTAAATCTGAGAGTGTGGAGAACAAAACACCTGGAGAGGTAAAACAGGTAGGTTAAAAGACAGCACACCTTTTTGTCGAAGGCCACCCATGCTGGTAAATTAGTGCCCTGTCCTTTGGGGTAAACAGAAAAATTTGATTTGATCTTCTGGCCGTTCAACAGCTCTCCTCCGATGCCCGGCTTCTCAAATCCCACCAGCAATGGGAGTCCGTTGGAAACAGCGAAATGTTGAGATTTATGAAAACTTTCTTTACACAGCTGCGACACACAAGGGGAGGATATGTTACACTCTGGCTCTCCTGTACACACTTCTAATTCAAAGTGCATACACAGGAGGAAGGCTTAAGGGTTAGTGATTACTTAAGCATACATTTCTACTTCAATTTCATGAAATAAAAACCTCCTAAGAAAGTGTTTCCATGTTGTGTTAGGCCTAGAAAGACAAGTTACAGTTTATATTTTCAGTCAGTGCTGTTCAGCTCATTAACACTTGAGATAGCTTGGAAAGGGTTTTTCTCCACACTTTAATCCAACACTAAGTAAAAATAAAAACACGGAAAGATTAAATATGTTCCATCATAAATCATAGTCTTGTTGCCTATTCCTAGTCTTGCTGGTGAATGTACAAATATTCTGATCTGTTTGAAGTGCTCATTATACATGAAGACAGCTGAAAGTGTAGCTATGTAACATCTGGATGGTTAACTGATGTGTAATATTTCAGTTTTTCTCCACAGTGATTTGGTCAACGTGGATAAAAACTAAACAGGTAGGCCTATAGACTTAGGTCTTTTGGGGTATTTCACCATCACGTTAGTAGTTCGTCTAAAAAAACTTCACTTCAGTTTTAAGCATTATTTATGGGATAGAAAAAAAAATCCATTATGTTTACGAAGCGCCATATTTATTCTTAAGTACCAGTAGCATACTTTGAATGATGTATATTTAAATACAATTTACAATTTAAATTAGTTTACGCATTTCCCAAGCTCTTATTCTGTGGTATGTGTAGTCTTCTTATAAAAAAACTAATTAATTTGTTTATATACATACAGTACAATTAGCTTTTAGAGGTAAGATGCTACAAAGTTAACCGTCTTGTATATTTCAAACTAAAGCTCAGCCGGTGTTCAAACAGTCCCGTATAAAACTCACTTACCTGTTTGTTGGTTGAATTCCCGGGTAGAAAAGGCAAAGCCATGGCATTAATAGCAAAATAAAGTTTGGTCTTTGTAAAACTCAGCAGTTGTAAAATTCCCAACGGGTCTGTTTTTTGGTTACCATGGAAGCGTCTAGAAGGGGGCGTCGCTTAGCAACGCGACGAAATGTACGAGCAGGCATGGTACACAAAATACAACATTTAAAGAGCATATTGCAGGTTAAAGACAAAATTTAACTAATCATAGAAAAATACGTTAACAATGCTGTTTTTAAAGAAATTCAGACATTAATAACCCACAGGGTCTCCTGGAGACGTTTTAGTACGTTTTCGCACGTCTTTGCCCTTTACTTCCGCATTCGGCTGTGACGTAATGTGTGATGACGTGATGTGATAGAGAGCAGAAACAGGCAGGATCCCTGTGCGCAACTAATGTGTATTATATTCCACGTTGTTTTAATAATCGAGTTAAAATACATTCATGGCTAAATGTAAAACTTATTCATCACAGTATAAAGGATAAAAATACAACATACTAACACGAAAGTGAAAAAAATGTCTTGTGTAGAAACATTTAAGTTTAAATTAAATTGTAAAAAGTATAAGGAAATGCATAATTAAACAATAAGAAACAAGTTCACTGATTTTCTTCTTTTTATTATTAGTTCTTCAAAGGTACATAGACACAGCCTTTAGTACTTTAAGCATCAATTCACTGATGATCATATTCAATAAAAACAGAGATACAGGAGAGTCTGACACAACCCATCGACATGCACCTGAAACTCTACAAATGAAGGCAAAAAATAATCCAGCATCTTTTCCGCATTTTAACCATAGTGGCCATTTATTAGCATGTCTGGAATTGAAAGAAATAAAAAACAGTACTGGGAGTGATGGTCTCCACCCTGCCATGTGAAGGTCAATTTCTCTGCTCGTGTTTGAGTCAACCTAAATGCCCTCAACATGCGAGCAGTAATAGTGCATAATCTTTCGAAAGGTTTCAAACTCAAATTGGTAAACAATAAATACATAACACAACTACAACAATTCAATGGCTTTTTAAAATTCATTTTGCATGATATGTTTTTTATTTGGCCTGCAAAGTGGAGTTTTTCTTTTAAATAGGCCTTTCTGGTTTTATCAATAAATCCCACAGAGGTACAGTTTCACAATAGACATACAGATGTGCAGCTTTAACAGAGACGCATAGCCTGAAGCTATGATCAGAGATTGGTTGTTTGCTATTCAATGTACCTCCAGAAAGAGTTTTGACTGTTTCCCTAAAGCTTTCGTTACATCTCAGAAATGCAGACGCTTCTCATTTGGCAGATCCTAAGAGGCCAGGCCGAGCAGGAATCCTCCGATGAAACCACTCGTAACGACAATGTTTTTCTTCACAAACTCTTGGGTCTGAAACAAACAGTGTGGTTCATTACAACCCGTTACAAATGGACAATAAAAAGACAATTAAAGAAAGAGAGTTGTGCAAATAGTGGTATCTGGTAACGCATCAAAGCTTCAAGAATAAACAATCTACACTTCAGATAAAACGACACAATCTGAAGCATTAAGGCAACGTGTGGATCATCAGTGTGGCAGGATAAAATAAATAAATAAATAAAAAAAGAGAGACCATGAAGCCGTGATTGAGCTTTACATAACATTTAATTGTGTTATGCAAAACTGTTTTCTCCTAAGTTTTTAATTTTCATGTTTGTTTTTAACTCCGCTTGTAAGGTGTCCTTGGGTTTTTTTTTTTAAGGCGCCCATAAATAAAATGTATTATTATTATTATTATAATAACAATCCAAACACATGAACAGGATTCATCCTCGTTGCTTTGTTTGTCTCTATCCTTCTTCTTTTCCTGCGTCTCCCTCTCTCTCTTCCACTTCTCAACAGTCTCAGCAGACGGCTGTTCCTCACGCGTCTCTGCTCCAGGTTTTTTCCTCTTCACCGTCACTTTTACTAAATGTTGCTCAGTGCTCCTGATGGACTAACGCTGGCTCTTTGTAAATAATATAACAGAGAGTGCAGTCTTTTACCTGCTCTTTGTAAAGTGTCTTGTGAGAACATCTTTCATAAATTGGCTCCAAACAAAGATTGAATTCTCACCTTCTCCATGAATGTGTTCAACTCCGGGCCCGCTTGATTGGTGCCCTTCTTCAGCTGCTTCTTTGCTTTGTTGACGTCCTTCTCTACTCTCTTCCAGTCCACCTGGATGTAGCCACTGTTGTTAGCTATCTGGAGGAGAAGTCAGGCAAATGAAACACATGAGGCACACTCACCACACTGGTATCTGCATTTAAATGGAGCTTCTTAAAAAAACAAACGTGTTCTTGTTTGCCTGCTGAATAAAGAGAACATCTTTGCAGCATCATTACCTGTAAGAGCAGCAGACCTCCTCCGACTGATGTCGCAGCAACTTTCCCCACCTTCTGAAACAGATATCCTGCACACCTACAAACAAAGCGTGAAAGTCAATCGAAACGAGTCACACACACACTCAACATATAACGAGGACCAGCGTTATGGTGTTGTGAAGTTGTACTTACATTTGTAATCAAACCTTTCTGTGTCATAAAAAGAACAGAACGGACTTTTCTTTTATTCAGCATCGCTTCCCCAAGCAAACCCCTCTGACAAGCCCCGCCCACCTGACTTGTATGTCCTGATCAGTGTGTGAGCCAGAAAACTGATGAGTCATGTTTTGATTTATTTTTTTTAAATCGGCAAATTCATGGAGAAAATGTTGCAACGATTACAGAGCCGACAGAGAAATCGTGCTGATGCAGCGCTCCCGCCTGGACTCAGGTTTCAAGAAGGCAGACGATGAGTGTGTACAAAACAGGAGCTGACATTTATTCACTTCTTACATGACCATTGTTTTTCCATCTAGTTATAACCTGTGAACAAGCAGCCACTTAATGCATCACCTCACCTGAGTGGATTTCACTGCAGCCATGACTCGTTTCTATCACTTTTGTTTTTGTTTGTATGTGAAATGTAGATGCACCTTTTTAATTAAAGTTTTTACAAACACCTGTTCGAAGTTAAACAGACTAGTTTTATTTCTCAGGAAGCTTTGCTAAAGGCAAGGTCCGTTTACATAGCACACTTTAACAGCAACAAGGCGACTTTAAAACTTCACACACACACACACACACAGACAGGCAGACACACACACGACTTTAAAAGCATCACGACGTAGACGAGTTTCTGCCAGCATGAATTCGAGAAGTGTCTAGCCGCATTCTCCCCGAATCACACCCACTTCACCACATGCCTACCCTCTAGTTGAAATCCTAAATCTAACCAAGTCGTAAAGGGGGTTAAATCTAAGTTCTCCTTTGGTATCTGCTCTGCAGGTTATTGCAGTAGCTTGTGATTAAAAAAAATATGCACCCTAAAGTCAGCAGTATTATCATTTAAAGAGCAGGAAACAAACTACTTGCTTCAACAAATAGGAGTGAAATTATTCTTTATAAATATTATTCATATTTATGCATAATATGCACATTTATGCACATTATGCAAATATTATACCTAAATTTCCTTGAGGGAGTCATCCCAAAAGGATCAATAAAGTTCAGTCTAAGTCTAAGTCTATGCATGTAGACAGCTCCTGAGCACCTGAACGCATCACAATGCATTTCCAATGAGTATTATTTACCATCCACTGACTCCTCCGATGGCTATCTGTGTCGCCACGGAGTATTTCTCTGCCAGAGGTCCAGAGTTTTTCCCAAACAGCTTATTCCACCATCTCTGTTTTTTGGCGTATTCTGTCAGGTCCACCACTTTGTCGTAGATCTCCTCCTCCAGCTCTTTAGCTGAGTGGAGAAAGACAATAAGCGTACAGTAGATACACAACAGGACTATATTAAGAAAGATATAATAATCATTTTAAACCTCCACTGTATGCTAAAGTAGAATCATCACACTGCATTCACGTAATGTTCGAGTATCGGCGAAAGCGAAACAAGTGTTGGCTGTCTTTTATCTTGCACGTTTTATCCATAACTTCCTGTCGAGGTAAAGCGATCTGGATTTAATTTGCTCTTTAAAATTACAATACGTTTGAATAACATGGTCCGTGTCGACATTAAGCATCTAAAAGTTGAAGAACAACCTCGATTCTCCGATGTCCGTGGTGCACCTGAATGCATCATTAGCAGCTAAAGAGACGAGTGGAAAAGTTAGCACTGAAAACTGCGTCAGAACAAACCTGGTTCGGGCGGCAGGAAGACCTATTTTTAAAGACATACATGTCAAAGTAAAACTTCAAAAACACTTCCTGAGTGTAATACGTGCTTAAATCAGTCCGTGTCCCGATCTAGACAGAGATGCAATGACTTTAAAGGCCTGCTTACCCTTGTCGCGGTTCGCCATTTTGAAGTGCTTGTCCTCAGCTGCCTGGACGCTTTTACGTCATTTACGTAATTTTGACGTTCAAAGTAAAAGACAAACCCAGACAGACACCAGGGCCGGATCCGTCTGTGCAGGAGCGAGTCTGTGGTCTGCTGGGGACCCTTGGCAAAGGTTCATCTTTCTTTTCCCCCCCAGAGAGATAACTGCTCTTTAGTTTCTTTAATTGGCACATTGTGGTTTTCACAGGCACAACCTGAGGGCAATGCTGTGGTTTCAAAGTGTGTCGGCTTGTGGACCCTATGGACTGGGGCCACAAGTCCCTAAACCTTCAGAAAGTACATAACCGTGAGTAGGGTCATTTTTCGGGGGAGATTATTTATCCAGAACGACATATTTACCCAGGTAAATCTGGTGGAAACGCACATAGTTCCTCTAAAAGACCATAGTTCTGGGGTATAGTTCCCCCGGTTGAAAAGGGGCTAAACAGTTGCCTGTTGACAGAATAGCTTTTCTGCGTCTATGGGATAATTTCTGCAATAACACTTAAAAGTAATCTCAAATTTGTACGAACTGCAATATCGTGAATAATTACTCGTGGAAAACTGCCCTGTTAGAGTCAAAAGTCAAGACATATTTAAAGTTGAAACATTTGCTAAGAATGAATATGTGAATCTATGGATACTCTGTTTTAAAAATAAATGATTCTCTACATTTCTTTGTCTGGAGTTTGTTCCCAGTCATGAAGAAAATGTGTCACAGTGGCTCACTCAAAATAAGTGGGACATTAAGCATAAAAACATGTGAAAAATAAATCAAAACTCTGAATCAACAGCGATTAGTTTTTTAATTATTTCAAACAAAATACACATTTGGAGTTAGTCTACTTAGTGGTTGTGTTCAATGATCTGCAATCAGATCTTACATGTCCATGGAGCAGCTTCTGGTGTGCGGACTTATCACTTTTTCTAAGTTTGGATGGTTTTTTTTGTCCAGTACCCTGTACTTAAACTTTCCCTGATTTTTATTTTTATTTGGACATTTTTATACTTTTTTTGTCCACTTTAAATGGAATAATGTGTCTTCGGCATATGTGTGCAAATATTATTACGAGTGTTATTAAAACTACATGTAATTTAAAAAACAAAAACAAGGGAATATATTTAAAAAATCTATCTATCTATCTATCTATCTATCTATCTATCTATCTATCTATCTATCTATCTATCTATATTTGTGCAACGTTGCAACAAACCTGTATTGACAGCCGCCCCCAATAGAGATGTATGACAACCACTTCAACCAATCAGCTAACCAATCAGCCAATCAGTAACAAGGCAGTTACGTAATCACAATAGGTTATGACCAACCAATCACGTGAGCGCAGGCGGGTCTTGTGAGGCCGTTCGGCGTGTGAGTGCGTGCGCGTGTTCGTCCGCGTGTTCGGAGATAGTCACGTGGGCACGAATGCCTGCAGCTGATTGGTTCAAACAATCGGAGGGCGTGTCCACGGTGGCGGCGTGCGTTTTAGCCTGCCTGTGTGACACAATTACAACAACTTTGAGCCGATGGTTGGGGGGGGAAGTTTTGCGATATTATCAAGTGACACTCCCTCCAAAAAAACTCAACATCCCATCAACTCCATGCACACATTCACACCGGAGCACGCGCTTTTGTTTTCATGCACGATGAGGCGCGTGGAAGGTAACTTGAATGGATCATTTCCTTGAGGATTTGGCAAGAATTACGATACGCCCCATGTTCTAGTCCTGGAGGGCTGAGCTGTTCCGTTTTTTTTTTTTCTTTGCATTGCATCGTGCTCGGAGTTCGCCCGGTTCCGTCGATCGCCCCCCGGTTCGTTCCAATGAAATCGTGCGGAGTGTCGCTCCCGGTGTCCGGCGCCGCCGCTGCCCGGAGCCTCGGCGCTGCTGCTGCTGGTAGTGACGAGGAGAAAATGGCGTCGGGAGCAGCGACTGAAATCGAAGAGGACTTTCCGAAGCTAACAGCGCAGGAAAAAGACAACCTGGTCCCAATTGACAGGTTAGATAACATGTTTGTTTTGCTCAGCAGTCTCACCTGCTTTTTTTCTCTCCGGTCTAATTTTCTTCTGAGAGTTTTAAAAACCTCCCTCCACAACAACGCATAAGTAACACGGAACCGCCTGCGTGTTGTCTGTCCTCTACTTGCAGCTCACTGTTTGGATTTCACAGGCTTCAAGAAGATGGCGCCAGAACGAAGGCCTTGCTGTTAAAGGTATGTCACAGCAGCCTCTCTGTTGGGGTTAAAAAATCTCACCTGTTAAGTGCATATACATGAACCACCTGAAATCTGCACGAGCGTCTCATTTCCCCCAACTTTGAACCAGCTGCAGAAGGAGCTATCGGCGTAGAGATGTGGTGAATATTACAAGCAAAACGTTTGCACTTCCATGCAGAATACAAAAAAAGCAGTATATTGGTCAGTGGATTTTATGCCATGTGCAAAAAAAATATACAGAAAGATCCGCAGCAGCGTGCACAAAAAGTGTCCAACCTCCCCGTGCGAGGATCAGCGGTGTTATGGAGAGAATTGTTACCGTGCTATGTGATGCCTCTGTGCCATCGGTTGAATCCGTTTGAAGCGAGAAAGAGAATAAATAACTGAACAAAGAGAGTCGACGTGAATATAATGGCACTAAAAAGAGAGACAGGAAGGTGTGTTTTATTTCTCAGTTGAATGTAGTCAAGCTGAAGGGGGGGCACTGAGGTTACCTCATAAACCTCAACATGTAGCTGCACAGCTTCTACATGTGACTAGCTAAAGTATGATAACAAATCTGCACAAGTGGTAGTATATACACCCTTAACGATTATCTAAAACTTTTTCAGACATGTCGGTGTGTATATTGCTGATCTCATCCTCAACTACAGGCTGCTAGAGTTTGGGTTGTGCGTCAGCTCAATCCGTTAGCATGTTAGCATGCTAGTGGCTAGCTAGCTTAGTTTTCTGTCCCCTCCACACTCGCACACCAAAGTGAAACAGAGCCACATAAAAGACCTCATGAAGGGGGGACAACACACTTTAAATTAGTTCTTACAGTTGCAAAGTAATTGTTGTTTTGATTCGGATCAAGATGGCAGGGGTGGGAATAAAAATAATCTTAGCAGCGAGGGTTTTACTAGCTTATTAGCATTAGCTGCTAAGCTAATCTCCATCTGAAAGGCTCATATCACGAAACGTTAGTCCTGTAAATGGGACGATGAGTGCCGGTGTTATGCCGAGAAATGCATCCCCTGCAAAGAGTTGCATGCACCTCGCGGAAGTGTTAAAAACGCTGTAAATCTGATGCTTGTGGGCAGATCTGTGATGACCAAGTCTGTGAAGTTTATACATGAAGTGTCCTCATTATTCTGCAGGCTCGATAGAAGATCATCAGCATGTGTAAACATTACGTGCAAACAGCAGTGTTTTAAAGGCTGCGTAGAAATCATGTCTGCCATATTTTGCATTGTCCTGCGAGGTGCATGCAGTTCTTGGCAGAGATGCATTTGTGAAAAGCATGCTTGCAGAGTTGCATGCATCTTGCAGGACAATGCGACATCACAGATGAAATGTTCTATGTTTCAGAACTTCCTCAAACACTCTTTGCAGGTCATAATTACACAGCGAGTCTGAAGAACAATAAGGACTCTTATTGAATATTCTGTGTGCACACAAGACACTTCCTCCATCACAGATCTGCCCCCAGAAAGACACCGCCGTGTTAAAAGTGTTAAAAGTAATACAAAGACTGTCAATAGTATTGCACTTTAATTGTCATGGCTTCCGACTAACACAGAGTTGACAGACTAATCACATCTGCATGGCTGCATTGTGCTCTATAGAGAGTCATTTGTCTATCTGGAGTTTATACCATGACATGTTCAATATATGAGCAAACAGCTGTTTAATATGTAAAACTCTAAGGCTGCGTTCACACCACAGCCAAAGATGACCTGGCTGTTTGCTCCTGTGTGACTCAGATCGGACTTCTGTATGATGGTGTGAAGAACATAAGTCACACCGCAGCCGACTTCTTGAAATCAGACGCGGGCCTCTTTCATAGATGGAGCTCATATTTAAAAAAAAAAAGATTGAGAACAGCTGAGCGAGAAAAAAAAAAATCCAAACCTGAGCATTAAAGCTTGCAGTGTGAACACAGTCTAAGACACCAACACTGGGATTATCATAATACTTTTGTTCCCCGCCTCAGGTGTCCCTGCTTTTCAATTAAACTCAGTGTTCTTCGTTGTCGTTGGGTAGCATGTGTCTCACTATGATTACGTGTTCGCTGCTCCTCTGTGCAGGCCGTGAGCTGCTACAACGCCCTCGTCCTGAAAGCCGAGGGCAAAGTGGACCCTGACATTTTCTGCCAGCTGGGACACTTCAACCTCCTGCTGGAGGACTATCCAAAAGGTGAGCGTCTCCACGTGTACGTCAAGGCCAGGTGGAAATGTCACAAAGAACGTCCTCTGTTATTACACGGCAATAGTCATCAAATTCCAAGCCCCGGTTACCCAGAAGGCACTTTTATCAGAGAAGGGACAGTGTCAACCTGACCTCAAAAAACCTGTAACGTCACTGTCAATCACCTGCGTTAACCACGACGGAGTGAAGTTAATAACAACAGTTAGAAACCTTTCTGTTTTTCTGCCTTTATTGGAGAGACAGGGCAGTGGAGAGAGAGAGAGTCAGAGAGAGATGATGTGCAGGATTCGAACCTGAGCCGCGCGCTTGGAGGACTGCAGCCTCCGCACTCGAGACACATTTTGTTCAGATTCGACGCCACGATTTCTTTGTCCTCTAAGATGTTTGTACGATGAGACTGATTCACTGTGGAGGTGGAATGCAGGCAGTGATTAAAAAGAGGAGCGGGGGGGGGGGGGTTACCCCCAACGTGCACCGTCTTCAGAGGTAGTAACAGAGACGAGGTGGTTTCAGCAGAGTGTGTGTGTGTTCAGTGTGTATGTGGAGCTCCCGCTGTGTCGTGCTTGCACAACGCCAAAACGCGATGTGAATTCCCAGACTGGGACAAGAGTATTACACAATCACAGAATCAGTATTAATGTACAAAGATGTGATTGGGGGGGTGGGTCAGATGATCCGTATCCTGCGGACCTGTTTGCAGGTCATCAACACAAATTCTGTCCCGATTTAAAGAAACGAGTTGATTTGATCGTTTTTACCTCGTATTGATTTTCTCCTTGGTAAAACATTTTCTCCTTCTCGTCCGTCCTTCCTTGACTTACTGTGAGATTTCAAGCTGTGTCAATAAGTAGTTTCTCACGAGGACTCTTTCCGTGTGTGCACTTATTTTCTGTAAAAAAAAAAAAAAAAAAAAAATCCTGTTGACAAAGGATCATTCTCATTCAACCTTTTGTGCTCATCTTTAAAACATTCCCGCTGTGAAGTGTTCGAGTGCAGCTCAGATGTTAAATCTGAATTGTTTAACTTTTTTTCTCTCTCTCTCTCTTTTTCTCTCTCAGCATTATCTGCATACCAGAGGTACTTCAGTTTACAGTCGGACTACTGGAAGGTGAGTCCTGATTCGTTGCCTTCATCACCTGTTACACATGCTCTTCTTTCAAACACGCCGCGGCGAACTATCTGTGATGTCGAACGGACGTCAGCACGTCGGGTTTTTCTTTCTTCTGGAACTGTCAAAAAGCGTCTGATATCACCATGGCAACAGCAGGCGTGCCTTGGTGACATGTTCTGTCTTGTTAAGATGTGAAGTCGTGCAGAAAGTGACCTCGCAGGACGTCGTCAGGTTGTTAGGGAAAGCGGCGAGGACGTTAAGAGTAGTCTCCATCAGGTTGGCGTTCCAGCTCACTGATACTCTGGCTTCTCTTCGCTCGGACGCCACTTTGCTTTTTCTTCTGCTCGGGAAGTTTCTGTTAATGAACCAATCACACGGCGTGACTGACGACCATTAATCAGCTGCCTGAAGCCTTCTCTCTCTCTCGCAGCGTGCTCGTCTTATCCAGTAAAGGATAACACGTGCTTCTGTGATCTTCTGAACCCGTCCAGTCGGACCTGTGCGTCCAGCTGTGAGTCGTGTCGTGGGTAGACGGAGGTCGCTCGTGTTGCTGTAGTATTTCACGTTGTGACTCCTCTCGAAAAACTCGACTTCCTGCTCGAGTTCTGGTTCAATGAGCTCTTCTTTCAGGTTTGCTGCTGTTGCCTAAAATTTCTTATTTGTGCTTGTTTTTATTTTTTATTTTTCATTCATCATGTAGTCCGGGTTCTACTGCCACCTATGTGCTTTATTTGGAACTGCACCACAGGTGATGTGTCACTCAACAGTACCGTCCCAGCATCGATTCCTGTATCGCCACGCACGTTTTAAGGTTCTGTGCCTTCGAGAGGCGATACGGCACAGCTACATGTGGATCACAGAAGCAGCTGTCGTCCGAGCAGTCACCACGTCCTCGGCTGTGACCGGCAGAGTCAGACAGCTGCGTCCACAGCCTGCAGCGCCAGAGCGCCACTGACTAACACGTGTTTAATGTCGCCTGTCACGTCGTCTCCTCTCTGCCTTCGATGCCCTGTTACTGTTATTTAATGGACGGCACCCGTCCACTGTGTGGTGGTTCAGGGTCAGGCTTGCTGTGGGAAATCCAACCGTGTTTACTTAGAGATGAAACGGAAGGAAAGGTCGACCAACCGAGACGCTTTTCTGATCGATCGATCGGCAGGAGAGGGGATTGTAAACGACAGACAGCTGTCCTGATTTTGGCGTTTAACGGCTGAAGCGTCGCGGGTGATCAGGAAGTAAATAATGTGTCGTGTGATAAACTGATGAGAGCGCGTGTCAGGACGTTGAACCCGGTCTGTGTCCTGCAGAAAGATGACGACGCCCACTTCCCTTCGCCTGATCGTCTACTTCCTGCCCCGACATGTAGCGCATCATAACGTAGCTTACGTCCTGGTCTTGATGCAGAACGTGAGCTGCGGGAGGATCGGTGTCCCTCGTTTAAATGATGTTAACGTGGCGTCACGATATCAGCGAGACTCGACCCGCTGAACGTGCGTTTCCGTTCACCTCTCTGGATGTGACCCGGCCTGTCACGACACCAGAGGTCCACACGCCACAGAAGTCCTCGGCGCCGCATATTCGGTTGCTGCACGCTGTCTCAAGTTCACGATGCGTTTGTTTGTCCAGCGTTTCGTTCATGCTCACAGTCTGGATGTAAATTGTCCAATCGGCCGTGATGTGATGGCGTCCTCGCTCGCCCTCCTCTCTCTCTCTCTCTCTCTCTCTCTCTGCCTGAGGATGAGGAGGTGCGTTTGTTCGGAGGGTCTATTTTATAAAAAAAGGTGTTGAGAGCTGGACGCTGATGAGATGTGACAGCTCTGTGCTCTTCAGGATTAAACGTCTCCGCGGTGGACTGAGGGCGTCCTGACCTCTGGACAGCAGAGGTCACGATGTAGTCTGCGTCCTGCAGATAGTGGACTTTCAGACCGGGGGGGAGTGATGACTCATCCTTATGATGTCATGGCAGGTTGATGATGTCTTTGATCCTCCTCCTCACTCTTTCCCTTGATGAACATGTTCAGCTTTCAGGATGATTAAACTTCTTTTCCGACCCTGTTTCTCCGCAGAATGCCGCCTTTTTATACGGCCTCGGGATGGTTTACTTCCATTACAACGCATTTCAGTGGTAAGTCATTTATTTATTTATTTTTTTACAGAACGATCTGGTTCCACAAAGCTTCAGATGTTCACCCTTCATATGAACGTTGACATCTTTATAAGTTCAGATTACCGACCGTTGAAGCTGCTGCTTTAAAGCGTTCACACAGATTTGTTTGAAGGTGATGAGCTCGTGCTGATCGATCGATCGGTCGTTACTCGTTTGGTGCAGGTGACAGACTCTGTGTCATGTTGCAGAGTAAAGTGGAATAAGATGCAGGAAGGATGTCTCCTTTCTTTTCCTCGCCGCTGAGGTTGGGCGCAGGATCACTTCGCTGAAGGGGTTGTGGGGGAGCTCGGTCTGCTCGCCGCCTGCCGAGCGTCTCGTGTTCAGGTGATTCTCTGGCGTGGAAGCGTCAGGCGGTGGTTGAAGAGCGGCGAAGGATGCAGAGCGTCACAGACGGCTGCTCGTGTCACGATCTCCTCCAGTCTGCTGCGCACCGAGAAGCTGCAACAACCAATCAGTCAAACCGATTTATGAAAGTGTCAGCAACCAATTAGAGCCCTGCGTTTCCCGTGGAGCTGTTGACGTCATGCACGGACATCAGAGCGGAGGGTTGTGTGGTTTCGTTCAGGCTGTGTTTAAACGTGTTGTGTAAATATTTTAGAACAGCTCGGGTCGTGTATGAATGATGACGTGTTTCCATGATGCAGACGGCGTGTTTGTGAGATACAGACAAACAAACACGGAGAGGCTGAGCCGCTGCAGGCTGCAAACGCACGCCGCTCGCTTCTAAACGAGACGTCAGAACACACACACACACATATATACACACACACACACACACACACACACACACACACACACACACAGAGGGTGTGGAGGGTCGCTGGGTTCAGGCCTGATCCTGGGGATTAGAGTATGGAAGTTGGTCCGGAAGCTGGAGTGTTGCCAGGTCACTTCCCGAGCCGAGATGCCCTTGAGCAAGGCGCCCAACCCTGAAACAGCTCTGGCGTGTGTAACAACCCGTCTCATTCTGTGTGTGTGTGTGTGTGTGTGTGTGTGTGTGTGTGTGTGTGTGTGTGTGTGTGTGTGTGTGTGTGTGTGTGTGTGTGTGTGTGTGTGTGTGTGTGTGTGTGTGTGTGTGTGTGTGTGTGTGTGTGTGTGTGTGTGTGTGTGTGTGTGTGTGTGTGTAGCAGTGGCTCATGAAGTGTGACGCAGACAAAAACTGGACGCACCGTCACACGTCTGCTCCTTCTGATTGGCGTCCTGCGTTTAAGGAACGTGGCGTTTTACACGCACGGCCGCGCTCTTCCCATGGAGGTGGGATAAATAAGAACAGATCTGAAACACACCGGGAATGTTTCATGGAATAAAAAACTCTATTTAGCATCTTCATCCAGAGGAACACGTTTCATGAATATTCAGTTTGTTAATGAAGCTGTATTGCTGACCTTGATGCCCGGCCAAGTTTCTGTCTGGGAACGGGAATGAATGAGGGAGGGGGGGGCGGGCGGGGGGGCAAGAGAGAGGGGGGGGGGGCATGTTGGACTCTCGAGCAGGGATTACGTCACCCTGAGCTCAAGACCCACGAAGGAATGCTGAGCTGTCAAAGCAGAGAGCGACTCGAGTCGGCCTCGATTTAGAAAAAGCAACATTTGTTTTGTTGTCATGGAAACGGAGGAAAACAGAAGGTTCAAAGGATTATGCAAAGACTGACGGTGCGAGGAAGGCTGCGTCTCCCTTTAATCAGACGGGTTTAGACGGCGTGCAGCTTTTGATCGTCTAATAACAACAGAAGACTTTTCTTCATGTGGTTTTGAAGTCGTAGGTTTTCTTCCTGGCGTCGAGAAAAGTTTACAACTTTCTGCAAAGAAAAATCAAATCTCAGTTTGTGTTTTCTTCTCTCAGTCCGTGTGGGGCTGAAAAAGAGCAGCTGTTTCTTCTGATGCACTTTTACTGAATCGAGTTTGTTGTTGTTGTTGTTGTTTTTTTCCGCTCATCGTCTTACGCCGTGTGTCGCTCTCCAAGTTATTCAGTGTGGATTCAGCCGGCGAGCGAGGGCAGGGTGAGCACAGAGGGGAGAGAGAGGGATGAGATAAACGAGGAGGAAGAGGTAGAGAGACGGGGAGGAGGAGGGAACAGGGGCATTGAGTTCATCGTGTGTGTGTGTGTGTGTGTGTGTGTGTGTGTGTGGAGCTCAGAGCTCGGGCTGTTTGGAGCAGACGAGGGGTTTCGTGCTGACACGCCGCTGCCTTTTGTTGTGATAGCGACACAGCGAGCGGGTTCATTTGGAGACGAGCATTTGTTCCTGGGTTTTTTTCCCCCGGATGTGATCCGGTCTCTCTGCGGACTCCGGCGTGTTTTGAGTCGACGATCGTTATCGCTGGAATCATGGCGGCCGCTTCTTTCAGCTCGCGTACCAGCCGCTCCGCCTCTGAAGACTCAGCTCGCCAGATAATCACGAGAAATGTTGTAAAAGTCGGCCGTTAGTTAAAACCAGTTAATCCGTGGATGAGACGTTCTATGACGCTCTTTGGGTCTGTGTCCACCGAGCGCGTGCGGCGTCGACACACAGCCAGTGGTCGTGTAGATCGCTCTGGTTTTCGCTCCGTGTCCGAAAAAAAGAAAGTTTTGATATTTGACCAGAAGAGAAAGACGATTAAAAAAAAACCCACTTTGAACGTCTTACAGCGAGTTTCATGAACAACAAAAGATCAAGATGAAGAGAATCCCTGATATGACTCACTTTAGAAAAGGTCGTGAGGAATGATGCACAGGAAGGATCTCTCCTTCGCGTTACTGTTGTATACGCTGCCTCACCGCTGAGGTCGCAGCGGGCCGTGCACGAACGAGGACGGCAGTGGTTGTGAAGGACGACACAGTCCGATGGCGTCGGGTTGGTCGTGGTCCCAGTTTGTAGAGGAGCAGCAGGTGGTCGTTGGGGAACATGATGTCAGATCTTCCAGTTAAAACTTTTAAGTTCTTGAAACCCGTAAAAAAAGACCTCGGGATGTGAGGCGGTGAAGTCATCGTTCAGCGATATGCCAAGCTAACGTTGGCACCAATTAAAAATTAAAAAAAAGTGACCAAAAGGTTTGAAACCACATCTTTGACATTGTGATTTCCAGGTTTTTTTTCATTGATTTGAAAGGAGCAGGTCGTCTCTCGTTAAGGTCAGCCGGGCCTCGCCTCCCTCTTTTGCATATTGAGACTCGCCCGACCGTCCAAACAGAATTAAAATAACGAAAACTAATTTCAATACCAGCCGTGAATGCAAAGATCACAAATGATTTATCCAGACTCGGGTCACGATTTGAAACGGGGCCTTAAAAGGACTCGTTATTTTAACGATGTTTCAGTAACATTAGATTAGAACCAACCTGAGATTAAAGAAGCAGATCTGTAGAAACACTATTGCAGTTTGTTGTACTGTAATGAGCGTAAAAAAAGATGTGACGCTTTCTGAAAGCACCACAAGGATGCGTTTTTGTTTGGTTGTTAGTTTTGGGCAGTTTCTGCCTTTAAATGAAAAAGACAGAAAAACGCCGGGAGGATGACGTGCAAAGTCCCGTTTTCACAAAGCAGTCCGGTACGGATCAATACAGTTTGCTTCGACTAAGCCTGGTCCTGTTTGCGTTTCCACAGCCACCCGTGCCCTATTTGGTAGGCGGCGTGTAAGCTGGATAACGATAACTACGTAAATAGCGTCATATGCTAGCAGCTAATCGCTAACAGCTAAGCGCTAACAGCTAAGCGCTAACAGCTAAGCGCTAACAGCTAAGCGCTAACAGCTAAGCGCTAACAGCTAAGCGCTAACAGCTAAGCGCTAACAGCTAAGCGCTAACAGCTAAGCGCTAACAGCTAAGCGCTAACAGCTAAGCGCTAACAGCTAAGCGCTAACAGCTAAGCGCTAACAGCTAAGCGCTAACAGCTAAGCGCTAACAGCTAAGCGCTAACTAATGAATTCAACAAAAGAGAAAAACGCTACACAAACAAAAAAAAATGGTTTCCTGGGAGTAGTCTATGAAAACGTTGCTCAAGAGTCCCGTTTCCACAAAAAGGTCAAAAGAACTAAAGGTTCAGGGACTCCAGTGGTTCCACCGCAGCCTGAAGTCCCGGGAAGATTATGCTAATTAAGTTCAGTGTGTCAATAGAAAAGAAGGACGTCTCTGCTCATTTTATGAAACCCCCGAAGAAGAAGATGAATGATATTAACCCCTGCAGTGACTCTTTAAGTGAAGTCTATTTTCAGATTTTTGATTGTGAATACACAAGATTTGTGTCGGGATCATTTTAAAATGAGCGAGGTGACTTCACATTTTGCAGCTTTTGCCTGATGAGATATATTTTGTCTTTGCGTTTTTCTTCCAGGGCGATCAAGGCGTTCCAGGAGGTGCTTTACATCGACCCCGGTTTCTCAAGATCGAAAGAGATCCACCTGAGACTGGGCCTCATGTTCAAAGTCAACACAGACTACGAGTCGAGTTTAAAGGTAACTCTCTGACGCTTCTGTCGGTTCAGGGTGGACCGGGTCGGTCCTCCCTCGTCCTAGTCCTCAGGTCTGCTCTCACACCTGTGAGCCTGCGTGTGATGAGGGGCTTCGTGATGGGAGCCTGTCGTTGTCTGACGCTCCCTCAGTGGGGAAGACGGATACCTGACCCTGAGCCTCGTGCTGCTCCAGACGTCCTGTCACAGGAGGCTTGAGGATGTGTTTGAATGCATTAGTGTGCTGCAGAGCTGCTTTACATTAACTGCGTTAGAGATGCACCGATACGAGTACTGATAAAAGACAGACAGGCACTCTCAAGCAGGCACACATAGGTACTTTACCTCGGATGGAGAACAGCAACAAATCTTGGCTCCAAAACACTTAGAAGACGACGATCTTACCAGCATCCTGACGATACTGGTATCAGTATCAGGACATCTCTAAACTGCATACTTATGTTAATTGACTTATTTTGAAGGAGTACGCTGTTGTTAGAATTCAGTGTAACTGTTGGATCGGCCGCTCTGACGCCGGCCGTGCACGACAGTTTGTGCAGGCGAGGACGTGCCGTCACATCTACGTCTTCTTCGTCTGCTGCTGGAGTCTGCAGCTCAGTGTGCTGCACGTGCTGCACGTCCTCTCTCTCCGTCTCAGCTTCACCCCTCCCTTTTTAATCCTGGCTCTTTGCCAGGATATCACACACACACACACACCGCCCCAGTTGTCTTCAGGGAGGGGCTTTTAAACATCTGAAGGAGCAGCAGAGCTTGAATAAAGGTAGGAGAAAGGGGAGAAGGGGAAAGGCCTTTTAGAGCATGATGATGATGATGATTGTGGGAAGGAAGAGGATGCAGAGGGTATTGTGAAGGATGCAGGTTTCAGGGAGCTTCCTCTTGAATCCCCTCAGAGCACAGCGGATAGAGGAAGAGAGTCAGAGGCAGCGAGTGATGAAGAAACAGTTTCCTAACTAGGCTGCAGCTCAGTTTGCAAATATCAACAGGGATATTTTTAATTTAGTCGGGATGTGAAGTGTGTCACGAGGCACGCAAGGGACAAAATGAATTGTGCGTGTGTGTGTGGGGGGGGGGGGGGGGGGGGTGATGACGTTGAAATCCTGCGACTGGTTTGATCTTTGCGTCGTTAACGAAGCTGCTTCTTCTCTCCTCCGCTCGTCAGGACGTTTTTGAACCCGTCCAGTTACGCCACGTCGAGACGTCCCCGTCATCTTGGGCGGGTTTTTACGTGTCGCGTCTTCTCCTCCCCTCCGTCCCTCCCCGACCAAAAAGAGAAAAGTTCTGTGTACGGTTTCTC
>NC_136702.1:1420483-1438228 GCF_947650265.1 Symphodus melops | reverse complement strand
GCGTCGAGCTCCGGTACCTGTGCCGAGAAGTGTTGTTGTTTAAATCACCGCTGAAGACGATGAAGAAGAAGAGTCGAGCTTAACCCGGCGTGCTCTGTGCTTTCAGGCCTGTAAGGGCGAGGAAGTCCAGACGGCCAATCACACGGACGCTCAGGCCAGCCCTGCCAAGAAGAAACGCACAGCCAGCCCGGTCAAGGTGGACGTCACCACATTCATCCAAACGTCACCAACTCTGCAGGATAGAATCAAACTTCTCACATGTTTGTTTTTTAATGTTGCCTCCCTGCAGGTTGCTGCAGACTCGTGGGTCAACAGCCCCGATCATCAGCAGATCCCCAGCTGGTACCTGACGCCACAGAAGATTCAGGTAGGACACGTCTCAAGGGGTGGCATGCATCTGTTTTGTGAGTTTGGCCTCGATTTTTTTAACGCGACACTCCTGTGACCTGTCGCAGCACCTGGACCACCTGCGGAGCAACCGAGCAAACCTCAAGCCTCCCCAGGTGCAGATGTTGGAGCAGCTGGAGAACCAGTTCTCTCTCATGCAGCAGCAGCAGCAGCAGGTACACTCCCGCGTGACCTTTGACCTGGGGCTCCAGGGCAGGTTTGGAGACCCTTTGTGATGAGCTGCGTCTTGACTCGGTTTAACGATTTGGTTCTCTTCCTCTTGTCTCTCTCGCTGTGTCAGATGAGGCAGCAGCAGTCGGCGGCGGCGGCGGGAGGTCAGCCTCGGCCCGGTCTTCCCAACGGTCCGCTTGCCGAGTCCTCCCTCCACCCTGCAGGCCTCACCTCCCCCCTCAACCACACAGCCATCCGACCCCCGTGTGTCGCCCAGCCCACAGCCAACGGGTCCTGCTCCTCGAGTCCCTCGGCGGGGCCGCCGGGATACCTGGACAAGAATCACAGCCTGGGACTGGGAGGTGGCGGCGCGAGCAACGGAAACGTGCCTTACCTGCAGCAGAACTCTCTACCTCACACCTGCACAGCCGCCAGTCAGCCCAGCACCAGCAGTACGACCAGTAGTCCCAGTCACTCAGACGAGACCTGGAGGAGCCAGCAACGCAACGCTAACACTCAGGTGGAGCACGCCTTCCTCCACGCTCGCTCTGTGAAAGTTTAACCTTTATGACATCACACATCTTAACGCCGTTTCTCTTTGTGCAGGGGCTTCAAAAAGGTCCAGGTTCACATTCGGCTGGTCCCAATGGAGAACCCCCTTTCTCTTCCTCGTCCTCCCCTCAGACCTCCTTCTCTTCTTCTGCCATTCTGAATCAGGTCGGACATTCCTCCGGGCCCTGCACTGCCTCCTCCTCGGCCTCCTCCTTGTCCCCCACCTCGCCGCAGTCCACCCCCAACCACCTGTCCTCGCCCCTCCACTCCGCTACTACCTCAGGGGTCCACACCAAAGACGCCACGCCTTCAGGGGGCAACGGCGGCGGCAGCAACGGAGGGGCTGCTGCTGCTGCTTTGCCATCAGGTCCAGAGGCGGCTATCAGGCAATCTGCAGGGACACCTTTAAGTCCAAGCTCCGCCCCCGCGCAGGGATTGACTAATCACGTCCAGCCGCGGGTGACGGACGGCTCTGTTTGCCTGTCTCAGCCCGCCTCGCCTGCCCCCGGCGTGCCCGCTTCAGACAATCCTCAGCTCTCAGCCTTGCTAAAGGGAAAAGCCAACGACGACAACAATAACTACAGTAACCACGGCGACCACGGAGGGCCTTCCTCGGAGAAAATCAACAACGTCCACCCGGGTCTCCGCGGCGCCGAGCAGCCCGTCCCCCGCCGGCACGCCGTCTCCTCCCTCTGCGGAGCCTCACGCCGCTAACAGCCTTAACAGCCCGTCCGCTCGGGGGCCCGCCGTCAACGGGAAGGGCCCCGAGGACTCCAAGAGCCCGCTGAAGGAGGAGCCTTCGGGAGGCGCTCGCAGAAACGGTGTCCACGGCGGCCTGGCGCCCTGGTCCTCAGTGTCCATCTACCCCAGCTCCAGTGAGGTGCTGAAAGCGTGCAGGTAAGAGGAAGCGAGCGAGGGTGAAAACACGAGACGTGTAAAAAGTGAAACTGTCAGAGTTGAAGCGATGACGGCGATTTCTGTGTGTTCAGGAACCTGGGGAAGAACGGCCTGTCGACCAGCAGCATCCTCCTGGACAAGTGTCCCCCGCCTCGCCCCCCTCGCCCCCCCTCTCCTCTGCTGCCAAAGGACAAACTCAACCCCCCCACGCCCAGTATTTACGTACGTGCAAAGACCAAAACATGAAGTGTGTGTGTGTGTGTGATGTTGTTGATGCAGCGCTCACACTTTGCTCCTCCTCCTTCGACCTGCAGCTGGAAAACAAGAGGGACGCTTTCTTCCCTCCGCTGCATCAGTTCTGCACCAACCCCGCCAACCCGGCCACCGTCATCCGAGGGCTCGCCGGAGCGCTCAAGCTGGGTACGAGTGTGTGTGTGTGTGTGTGTGCTCCGGCCTCACGTGGCTCTGTGGGTGTGTCATGACATGCAGTGTGTGTGCTGGATCTCGACATGTGTGACAACAGCACCACCTGCAAGTGGGAAGTGTTACTGCACGTGTTTTCTGGAGAGGACGCTCGGCAGCTTTTTGCTCGCCGTCACAAGAGACTCCACGCCATCTGAAATCTGACCCGCTGCAGTCAAAGAGAGAGAAATGAGCTTTTAGGTTTTAACAGGTTTTCTGTCACAGATTTGGGCCTGTTCTCCACGAAGACGCTGGTGGAGGCGAACCCCGATCACCTGGTGGAGGTGCGAACGCAGCTCGCTCAGCCCACCGACGAGAACTGGGACCCGAGCGGCAGCAGGAAGATGTGGCGCTGCGAGAGCAGCCGCTCGCACACCACCATCATCAAATACGCTCAGTACCAGGCGTCGTCCTTCCAGGAGTCTCTGAGGGTCAGTCACACACACGCGCACACACACACACACACACACACACACACACACACACACACACACACACACACACACACACACACACACACACACACACACACACACACACACTCTGACTGACTCTAAACCTGTGCGTGTTTGATTGGACAGGAGGAGAACGAGAAGAGGAAGGAGACGGACGCAGAAGCAGGATCCTCAGACAGGTGATTTTCTTTCTTCTCCTCTCGGTCTTCAGTTTGTGTGTTTTTTATTTTCCTTCTCGCTCATCGCTTGTTTTTGTTTTTTTCTCCGCCGGCGTCAGGCGCAGGAAAGGTCCTTTCAAACACCTCAAGTTCGGCACCAACATCGAGCTCTCGGACGAGAAGAAGTGAGTGACCGTTTGACTCTTCTGTCCCCGTCGTCCGCTCTTCACACGCTGGTGATAAATCTGTATCCTGCGTCCTCTTCAGGTGGAAGCTGCAGCTCCAGGAGTTGACCAAGCTTCCGGCGTTTGCTCGGGTGGTGTCGGCAGGAAACCTGCTGAGCCACGTGGGTCACACCATCCTCGGCATGAACACGGTGCAGCTCTACATGAAGGTGCCGGGGAGCAGGACTCCAGGTAGATCTGTCAAGCAGCTGATCCCCCCCCCCCCCCACGTTCTCTCCGCCTCCATCCGTCTTTCTTTCTCGCTAACTCTGTGCTTTTATTTTGAAGGTCACCAAGAGAACAACAACTTCTGCTCAGTCAACATCAACATCGGTCCCGGAGACTGCGAGTGGTTCGCCGTGCCCGAGCTGTACTGGGGCGTCATCAACGACTTCTGTGAAAAGTAGGGACGCTGAACGAGATCATGTTTTTAACCCTTTACTGTCCTTTAGCTTCTCTTCGTTCTGCACGAAAAACAAGGAAGTGACGACTGCTGCGTGTTCGGGGTTACAACTCGGAACAAGATGGAGACCTGTTTTAAAACTTCAGCAACACTAATAAATCTCTGAGGAAGGTTCCACGTCAAATTTCGTTGGCGACATTTTTTTGTTAAATTGTCTCATCCTCGTCGTGACGTTAGCATCTTTATAACACCAGAAGGACTTGAGGAACATTTGTCTCTCTCTCTCTCTCTCTCTCTCTCTCTCTCTCTCTCTCTCTCTCTCTCTCTCTCTCTCTCTCTCTCTCTCTCTCTCTCTCTCTCTCTCTCTCTTCAACTTTTGGTTAAAAAATAAAAACCTTACGAGTCGTGCCTTCACACCTAAAGCTAACTCCGCTAAGCTAACCTAAAAGCTGCACGTGTGAAAGCAAACGCTCACTCCGCTCTCTCCGTTTGGCTCGGGGTCAATTGTTCGCTTTCTCTCGCGAGTCGCTGCAGGAAAATATACTCGACGTCTCGTTGGAGAAACTCCGGGTGAAGTCCGGGTGAGCGTTCACGCACGCGGATCCTCCGGGAAATATCTGGGATTTATTTCTGCAACTGTGAGAGCGAGACTTTCTCCTGCTTGGCCAATCAAAGGCTCCAAAACCTTTTAGCCAATCAGAGCTCAAGTTTTAAGTTTCTTGACTCGCTTTGTTTATGTTCTGCGCTCACAGGAACAACATCAACTTCCTGATGGGCTCCTGGTGGCCAAACCTGGAGGACCTGTACGAGACCAACGTGCCTGTTTACCGGTTCATCCAGCGCCCGGGGGACCTGGTGTGGCTCAACACGGGAACCATCCACTGGGTTCAGGCCATCGGCTGGTGCAACAACATCGCGTGGAACGTCGGCCCCCTCACGGGTGAGACGAGGCCGAACGACCTCGACGGCTTGGTGCTGTGTGACCCGGTGAGCCCCGTGGCGTTCTGAACGACTTGACTGATTCTTTCTCTGTCCCTCTCTCTCTCCTCAGCTCATCAGTACAAGCTGGCGGTGGAGCGCTACGAGTGGAACAAGCTGCAGAGCGTCAAGTCCATCGTTCCCATGATCCACCTCTCCTGGAACATGGCGAGGAACATCAAAGTGTCCGACCACAAGCTCTTCGAGATGATCAAGTGAGAACTCGCCGTTTTCTGATGACTTCAGTTTGATAGTCGTGAAAATCAAACGGATATATCGACGCCTGAGTGTTACCACGGCAACGGGATTAGACCCCCCGATTTCGTGTTTTTAAATGCAGAAAAATGTCACGTTATCCGGAGGATGGACATTTTGACAGCCTCTGCCTGTGTGTGTGTGTGTGTGTGTGTGTGTGTGTGTGTGTGTGTTTGCCTGTGTGTGTGTGTGTGTGTGTGTGTGTGTGTGTTTCAGGTATTGCCTGCTGCGGACTCTGAAGCAGTGTCAGGTGCAGAGGGAGATGCTGCTCAATGCGGGCAAAGAGCTGGTGTGGCACGGGAGGACGCAGAACGAGCCGGCTCATTACTGCAGCATCTGTGAGGTGAGAACGCCAGAACGCAGCGTGACGTCTCTGCAGGAGGACGATGGGACGGCACTCGCATCAAATCCCCCCCCTCCCGTCTTTTGCACTTTGCACAAATAATCGAGCTGGTTCTCTTATTAGCATCATTTTCTTCTTACTGTAACTTCAAAGTAACTCGTTGCACATTTATAAGAAGTTTCTCTCTCTTAATATTAGCTTTAAACAACTTCAAGGAGCAGTCTGTAACTGTAGTGTAACTCTAGTGTTTAAAATGAGTACTGCAGTCTAAACTAATCATCACAGGGAGCTGTCTGGCTCCGCCCCCTCCTCTCACACAGGTGGCGAACACTGTAGCTTCAGTGTTTAGCCAGCTCTGCATGTGGTGGACACTGTAGCTTCAGTTTAGCCAGCTCTGCATGTAGAGACACTGTAGCTTCAGTGTTTAGCCAGCTCTGCATGTAGAGACACTGTAGCTTCAGTGTTTAGCCAGCTCTGCATGTGGTGGACACTGTAGCTTCAGTGTTTAGCCAGCTCTGCATATAGAGACACTGTAGCTTCAGTGTTTAGCCAGCTCTGCATGTGGTGGACACTGTAGCTTCAGTGTTTAGCCAGCTCTGCATGTGGTGGTCACTGTAGCTTCAGTGTTTAGCCAGCTCTGCATGGGTCTGTAAAGCTTTCTGCGTTCTAACCTCTCTCCATGTTTCATCTCCAACATTGATCCTAGTTTGAGCAGCTTTCTGCTGCTGGAGCTTATTAGAAACATGCAGAGGCTTTTTAGCTCGGGTACAATCACTTCTATCTGAAGCAGTTCCACTGCCCGCTTCCATCGCTGCAACACCTGTTCACCTGATAACTGCTCTCATATCTGGCAAACCCAGGGGCGTCCAAAACGGCCTTCAAAGCCCCGCCTACCTTCTCTGGTCCAATCAAATCCAGAGCATTCAGGATTAGACCTTTTTTAGAGTTTCAGTTTGGATACTGTCTCCTCCCGTACGTGCTCTTCTGTAAAGATAATAAAGGTGATATAAGTGATGCCTGATCACTTTCCTGTCTTCCCTGTGCAGGTGGAAGTGTTCGACATGCTGTTCGTCACCAGCGAGAGCAACAGAAGTAAAACCTACGTGGTGCACTGTCAGGACTGCGCCCGCAGGGGGAGCTCTAACCTGGACAACTTTGTGGTGCTGGAGCAGTACAAGATCGACGACCTCATGCAGGTTTACGACCAGTTCACGCTCGTAAGTGTCGTCGATGACAACCAGCGGTGCGTCAGTCTGAGACGTTTAACGGTGCCGTGAGCTCAGTGTGCTCTTCCTCCTCCTCCTCCTCGTCCTCGCGACGCCTCCGCCGTCTCAGAACTCTCCGGACACGTTTCTTTCTCCGTCTTCTCTGACATTCAGGAAGTGAGCCTGGCGGTCGTCAAACGGCGCTCTGTAGCTCTCCCATAAGGCAGCTGTGTGTAAGCTGTGTGTCTATGCAACCTGTCCAGAGCGGTATGACCCCACCCACCCAAGCCCCGCCCACTCCTCCATCATGACTGGACTGTTCCCCTGCTGGCCCAGAAAACACAAAAAAATATTCCACCGAAAAATGATGAATTAAAGTTTTGTACATATTCTGTTTTCACACAAAGACTACTGACTTTTTTTTTTTTTTTTTCTGCTTGTGAGTCGACGCCAGAGCTTTGCCCCGCCCCCTTTTTCACAAGACGACTATTTAGCATAGCTGGTTAGATAGACACCACTTCCTCCTCCTCCTCCTCCTCCTCCTCCTCCTCCTCAGTCAGGAAACACGAGACGTTTTGTAATGTGATCAGATGAGTGACACCTTTTTATGTTCCCGGACTTTCAAAGCGTTTTTTTTTTTTTTTTTTTTTTATGATTTAAAGAAACAGGAGGAAACGTCACGGAGAAAAAGGGTTGCACACAAACAGACGGACAGAAGAGTGAACTTTAATTTTTCTTTTTTTTTAAATGTAAATTTTCACTATTTATAAACGCATATTTATTGCTTGAAGATATTTGTGGATGGAATGCTGTCATTTTTGTTTTTCCAGAGTTCCTGCCATTAAATCGGAGCGTTGTGATTTTTTCAACGACGCCTCCTCCGACCTTTTCTATATAAGTGAACTGCTTAGGAAGCGTTGTACAGAGACCTTACCCGACATAGGTTTATGTTTGAAGGATGTTTTATGAGTCAATAAACGAGACCTGTCTTTATTTACACCTGTCGCACTTTTTACACCATCAAACCGACACTCTAACTTCTGCTTCAAGTCGAACCTGGAGCTCCAGAAACTTCAGATATCAAGGTTCAAGGTTCTTTATTTGTCAATTCCAAAATATGTCAGACATACAGTGAAATCGAAATTACGTTTCCCCCCCATCCCACGGTGCAATGTAGATAAGAAAAAGGTAAATAAAATAAAACAAGGTAAAAAAGATAAATATTTACATTAATAAAACTAAATGTGCAAAAAGTACAAAGTTAAATCAAATGGAGTTTAAAACAACATAAGAAAAGTGAAACTTGTGCAATAAGTGACCAGGGTTCTGTTTCAATGATTATATCTGTTCAGGTGTTTACAAACCCTAGAAGTCATGTGACTTTTTTTTTTTTTTTTTTTTTTTTTTTTATAATCGGTGTGACAAATGAGAAGAAATGGGAAGGACCAAATACGGAAAACAAAGATGCAGATTATAGAATTCAGTTGAGGCTTCTCGTTTTTAGTGTCATGAACGTGTGATTGGTTAAATATACGGCTGAATTTATGGAAAGTTTCAAAATAAAAACATCAAAGAACAAAAAAAAAAGGTGAAAAGATGTCGATCGAATGAAACTGCAGGAAAAAAGAAATTCAAACGTTCCTCCATCTTTACCGATTTTACTCATCAGTTCGTTGGAGGGCTGGAGACGATCTCAGCTGTCATTGGACAGGAGGCGGGGCTTCACTTCATCAGCCAATCACAGAGCTGACATGTAGAGACACATTCACACCTACAGACAGTTCAGAGTCAGCAGGTAAGCTAACCAGCGTGTGATTGGACAGTGGGAGGAAGCCGGAGAGAACCCATGCCATGCACGGGCAAGGCTCCTGTCAGACTGGGATTCAAACCAGCAACCTGCAGCACTCCATTCAAACAGAGTTTTGCATTTGGGTATCGTTTCAAGTTGAGATCGAACATGTGAGCGTTCACGGTGTTCTGCACGATTAAACGTTTCCTCAGTCTTTGAACGTGGCGTCATTCTGTCCAGCTTTTTCCGTGAAGGAGAATTTGCTCACTGGTGTCGTACGGCGGCCTGTGCAGCGAGTCTGGATCACGACTGTCCCGTAACGCTCGCTCGCTGCTCTGCTGCTCCAGAAAGCAAAGACAGCTGCAGACAAAACGCCAAACGTGAGTCTTCGAAGCAGAGTTCCTGCCCTGATGGTGACGTCACATGGACTCTTTAATACAATATTTAGTCTGGACTCATTTAAAAGGTCATATTTCTACTGGTCATCGATGGTAAGAATCAGAGGCGGGGCTTATCCTGCATGTTACTGTAGGTTTGTGCATGGTGGATTTAAAAGTCAGACATCTTATTTTTCGTGTTTGCTAAATCATCCTTGGCAGCCTTTTATTCCCTATAAATTGATCCTGAATACTCGGTCCATTAAAAGGGCCTCGGCCAGTAACAAAGACACGACGCCTCATTAAACGTCCACATGTGGCGCCCAGTTTACCCAGTCCTGCGGGGCGCGGGGTCGATCAGCAGAGAATCACGGGGAGAAAATAATGATTGTGAACAACGAGGCAGAAAGACATCAAACGTGTGTGTGTGTGTGTCCGTGTGTGTCCACAGGCACAGGAGTGTGTGTGTGTGTGTGTGTGTGTGTGTGTGTGTGTGTCCCCTCCTCAGCAGGTGATCTGCGGTTGGAGATGATTAAAACGTGTGCGGCTCAGTTTGTGGATCCTTCACGGTCTGATTTTCAGGACATGAAAAGAGGAAGCTGGGCGAGCGTCGGTTTGTAAAAGAGGAACTGAAACAGCTTTTTCTTCCTCTGCAGACGAACGGGTAAAAAAAAAAAAGTTGATTTCATCTCATCAGGCTTTTTATGGATTGTGAATATTCTGGAACGACTTGTCAGAAGGAGTCTGAAGGTCGGTGCATCGTTTTCTAAAAGGAACATTTTCATGGTGAGAGAAGTGCAAATGTCACTTTTCCACATGTGCACATATTTTTAATATGCTGTGCTCAGGTAAGTGACCTTTCACCTCTCCAGCCAACAGAACCCCTTTCACACTTCCGGGCCGCACCGGGACTTGACCCGGTGACCCTGCGGTTCCCAACCCAAGTCCCTGCAGACTTGTGTGTAAAACGTGATGCGTCATCTCTGGTCACTAGATGTGAGAAACGAAAGCAGGATCTCTGGGCCCCTTTGAAAAACCAGCGTGTGTTTGGACTGTGGGAGGAAGCCGGCACAGGAGCATGATGGGAAATAATCTCACAGATTTCCGGGTTTTTTTTCTGCAGCTTCATCGTCCTTCAGACTTGCAGAAAGAATTCTTCCAGAACTCACTGTTGTTGACTGTGTAAATTCAGTTGAACTTCTTTGGTTAGTTTTGTCAAAAAAAAAAGCTCCCCTCAAAGAAATGTGTTTTTTATTATAATATTTATCTCTGCATGTGTCAACCTTTAAGTTATTAAAGTCGTCAGTCAGCGCAGCAGGAGGGAAGCGTTCGGCTCGGCTCCTCGTGACAGGATTTGGGTTTTTAAAAATGGAGCAGACAAACTTTATGAACTCATTAAGCTCGTTTGCAAACTTGATGTCAAACTATTCATCTCTGTTTGATTATTTTCAGAGAATTTAACGAACAAAAAAAAAAACCATCCAGACTTCTGACGGAGTTCTTCCTCTCTGCAGACACGACATGCAGCAACACACCTGTTGAGAGAGGAGGTCATTGTCCTGTGACGTAACCTGGTGAAGGAATAAATTAACACATTTACACACACAGTACAACTGTGTGCAGGAATCCGATCTGTCTGAACTCCAGGAGGCTTTTTTCTTTGTGCCTGTTTGCATGCAACCACGGTCCCTTTGCAGCCTGTATGTTCCTGCAGCCTGCATGTTCCTGCAGCCTGTATGTTCCTGCAGCCTGTATGTTCCTGAAGCCTGTATGTTCCTGCAGCCTGAATGTTCCTGCAGCCTGTATGTTCCTGAAGCCTGGATGTTCCTGAAGCCTGGATGTTCCTGAAGCCTGGATGTTCCTGCAGCCTGTATGTTCCTGCAGCCTGAATGTTCCTGAAGCCTGCATGTTCCTGAAGCCTGAATGTTCCTGAAGCCTGGATGTTCCTGCAGCCTGTATGTTCCTGCAGCCTGAATGTTCCTGCAGCCTGAATGTTCCTGAAGCCTGGATGTTCCTGCAGCCTGTATGTTCCTGCAGCCTGCATGTTCCTGCAGCCTGAATGTTCCTGAAGCCTGCATGTTCCTGAAGCCTGAATGTTCCTGCAGCCTGTATGTTCCTGCAGCCTGTATGTTCCTGCAGCCTGCATGTTCCTGCAGCCTGAATGTTCCTGCAGCCTGTATGTTCCTGCAGCCTGTATGTTCCTGCAGCCTGTATGTTCCTGCAGCCTGTATGTTCCTGCAGCCTGCATGTTCCTGCAGCCTGCATGTTCCTGAAGCCTGCATGTTCCTGCAGCCTGCATGTTCCTGAAGCCTGAATGTTCCTGCAGCCTGTATGTTCCTGCAGCCTGAATGTTCCTGCAGCCTGCATGTTCCTGCAGCCTGAATGTTCCTGCAGCCTGTATGTTCCTGCAGCCTGTATGTTCCTGCAGCCTGTATGTTCCTGCAGCCTGTATGTTCCTGCAGCCTGCATGTTCCTGCAGCCTGTATGTTCCTGCAGCCTGCATGTTCCTGCAGCCTGCATGTTCCTGAAGCCTGAATGTTCCTGCAGCCTGTATGGTCCTGCAGCCTGTATGTTCCTGCAGCCTGTATGTTCCTGCAGCCTGTATGTTCCTGCAGCCTGTATGTTCCTGCAGCCTGAATGTTCCTGCAGCCTGCATGTTCCTGCAGCCTGAATGTTCCTGCAGCCTGCATGTTCCTGCAGCCTGTATGTTCCTGCAGCCTGTATGTTCCTGCAGCCTGAATGTTTCTGCAGCCTGTATGTTCCTGCAGCCTGTATGTTCCTGCAGCCTGTATGTTCCTGCAGCCTGTATGTTCCTGCAGCCTGAATGTTCCTGCAGCCTGGATGTTCCTGCAGCCTGTATGTTCCTGCAGCCTGTATGTTCCTGCAGCCTGTATGTTCCTGCAGCCTGGATGTTCCTGCAGCCTGCATGTTCCTGCAGCCTGGATGTTCCTGAAGCCTGTATGTTTCTGCAGCCTGTATGTTCCTGCAGCCTGTATGTTCCTGCAGCCTGTATGTTCCTGCAGCCTGTATGTTCCTGCAGCCTGTATGTTCCTGCAGCCTGTATGTTCCTGCAGCCTGGATGTTCCTGCAGCCTGGATGTTCCTGCAGCCTGCATGTTCCTGCAGCCTGTATGTTCCTGCAGCCTGGATGTTCCTGCAGCCTGTATGTTCCTGCAGCCTGGATGTTCCTGCAGCCTGGATGTTCCTGCAGCCTGTATGTTCCTGCAGCCTGTATGTTCCTGAAGCCTGGATGTTCCTGCAGCCTGTATGTTCCTGCAGCCTGTATGTTCCTGCAGCCTGTATGTTCCTGAAGCCTGGATGTTCCTGCAGCCTGTATGTTCCTGCAGCCTGGATGTTCCTGCAGCCTGGATGTTCCTGCAGCCTGGATGTTCCTGCAGCCTGGATGTTCCTGCAGCCTGGATGTTCCTGAAGCCTTACTAAAAGAAAAGTCTTCCGATCAAACGTCCAGAGGTAAAAAAGAGTCAAAAAGAGTTTTTATTTTTGTTTCAAAAAATCTGATTTGTATGGTTTTGGTTGATTGAGCCTCAGAGTGTTCACTAATGCTTTTTCCTCTTGTGCCGAAAGTAGACGGAAAAAAAAACCCTGGCACAGGAGTGTGTGTGTGTGTGTGTGTGTGTGTGTGTGTGTGTGTGTGTGTGTGTGAGTGTGGACTGAGTCGGTGTGACAACCTTTTACATGAACACTTAGTCACCGGGTGTGAAGTGCACGAATAATGAGAATATAATGACACTGCTTCTGTTCCTTTCTGAAGCCAGCAAGCGGAAACAATAACTCACTCACCTGAACCCCCCCCCCCCCCCCAAAAAAAAAGAAACTTCAGAAAACACTCGATGAGGGACGTTGATTGCGCGCGCGCTGCGTGGCGTTCATTGTGTTTCCTCTGACAAACTGAAAGAGTGGGATGAAACAGGGTCTGCACCTGACAGCTTTTACATTAGCTCAACCACAGGTGGCTGCATCGGCCCCGATGGACTGACAAGCACTTCGAGCAAGCACACCTTTAAATTATTCTTGATCCCTTTTCAACGGTCCTTAAAAAAAAAAAGAGCTGGCAGGTTGTGTTTTTCTTCTTTTTTACATTTCCACTTACCTGCAGAAGTGCGAAGGAGGAGGCTGGCATGTCAGAGCTGAAGAACACTCTCCTGTTCAGATCCGTTTGTTCTGCGTATCGATGTATTTATCAGCCGGGTAAAATCATGATGAACTGACTTCTGCGACAGGTCGATGAATGATCTCAGAGTTGCAATGAGTCCAATGCGGCGTTCAGGAACACTCGACGACGGCGTTTATTATCAGCTCAGGTATCAGGTATCAGAAAAACAGAAAACAAAGCATGAGTGATTCATTTCTGTCAGGACCTAAAAGAACTAAACATCTTCAAACGTGGATCTGAAGGAAATGATTAAACCTGCCTTTAAGCTTCACAATCTGCAGTAATACATTTACTCTGCAGGAACAGGGGGGCAGTACTACAGGGAGCCAGCAGGTGGCACTGTAAGAATGAAGGGGAGGAATACTAAGTCATGTCTCTGACACACACACACACACACACACACACACACACACACACACACACACACACACACACACACACACACACACACAGTGAGTATCAAAGAGGATGAACGCTGTCCTTAAATCCGGAAGGTGTATTCCAGATGTGTTAGTCACTCCTGTGAGTCAGCCATGTTTCTTCCGCTCCTGTTTGTTTTGACTCTTTGAAGAAGTGACTCACTCTTCAACTCTGAAGGAGAAAAACATGTGAAAGTATTTCAGAGAGTTTCAGAAGTGGGATGTTACAGCAGGAGGGGAGGGAGCAGAGCTTTTAGCAGCCAGGAGGAAATCACTGTCATTTTATGGAAGTGTTGGTTTGTGAGGAATGTGTGTGTGTGTGAGCGGGGAGCAAACTGACATCAACACACACACATACACACACACACACACACACACACACACACACACACACACACACACACACACACACACACACATCTGCAATGGGACAAAGAAGAATTCTGACTGACACACACAGGACAAATGTTTTTTTATCCTTCGAGCAGAATTATTCAGACAGCTTAAAAAAAAATCCAAAAATAATTTCAGAAAATAATCAATATCAAATATTTACACACCAGCACACACACACACACACACACTTGCACACACACAAAATAATAAAATCAGAACTTTTTGTGAGTTGTGATATTTTAAAAACGTAATGTTGACCCCTTTTTTTTAATATTGAAGTTCTCTTCTAAATAAATATTTTTTTCCTCTGACTGCAGACACACTGAACCTACTTGTATCTCTCTCTCTCTCTCTCTCTCTCTCTCTCTCTCTCTCTCTCTCTCTCTCTCTCTAAACGGCTCGTGACTCAGATGTCTCACCGGAGGGTCGCGTGCGTCTCGCGGGGCGTCAGGAAGCTGCGGCTTCTTGTCGGGATGAATAAACCACCGCAAACGATTCAATATTTATGTGACTAGCTGTACGGAAACTCCAATGTAAACACACACACACACACACACACACACACACACACACCGAAAAAAACCCGGAATCAACCAAAAGGAAGCAACGCGCGCGCGCGAGAGAGGAAAGAGATTATTTGAGACGTTCATTCATAAAATGTCAAGAAAGTCCCTTCATGACTGAACAGTGACTAACGTCCTGCGGAAGTTCTGACTTATTTATAAAGAGTAAGTGATAAATTAGGAAATGGAAAAGATGAATCAAAGTATACACTCTGAAAAAATACAGAATAAATATTTATTATTGCCATCACTTCCTGTTTGTTATACTTAGATTATATTTTGGTTTCTTCTTGTTTCTCGCTCCCTGTTGTTATTTTAGTAAGTCGGATAGTCCTGACTTCACTTCTGTTTCCTCTTTTATTTTGTAGTTCTTGCTCCCGTGTATCAAGTCTAATTTACTTCCGGTTTGCGTGTGCGTCCCTTCAGTTTTGACGGTCCTCCCTGTGTGTGTGCTTCGTTAGCCTCACCTGTGTGTGACACTGAGACTGTTCAACACACTAACAGATGTGGCACGCCACAGATCTGCCGTGTGACCTGACATGAGCTCCTGATGTTCAGCTTGCTGTTAGCTCCTCCACAGACCTCCTCCTCTTCCTCCTCCTCCTCCTCTTCTTCCTCCTCCTCCTCTTCCTCTTCCTCATCCTCCTCATCCTCCTCCTCCTCCTCCTCCTCCTCCTCCTCCTCCTCCTCCTCCTCATCCTCCTCCTCCTCCTCCTCCTCGTGTGCCAGCTTCAGTCTCTCCCTGCCTCCAGATTCCTCTCGACTGAGTCCGAGTGTTTGGAGTCGTGAGTCACAGGAAGCATCCTGGTTGAACTTAATGAGAGTCTTGTTTTGATTTGGTGTGTGTGCGTAAAGTTTTGAATGGATCACTTCCTGTTTGAGTGTGTGTACGTGAGAGCACACGTTCAGGTGGAGACCTTCAGATTGCATGTTGTGCAGGTTAAAGTGACATGACGGTGGTGTCGTGGTGAGCTGAGCGGCTTTGGGGCTCAGTTGGTAGTAAGTCATCAACCAGAAGGTTAGGGGGAAATAATTTGGAATAAAAACTGTAAAATTAAAAAAAAAAAATCTGAAAAAAACTTTAATATTTCTGTAAATGTAATGTTTTTGCACTTTATTCAAATTAGGATATTATACTTTAAAATTACAGCCGTAGCTGTCCGTCATTTACCTTCTCCTTACTTTTTTATTTTTTGTTGTTGTTTTTTTACAGCGTCACCAGAAGATCAACATGTCCGACGTGTCCTCGGGCAAGGCACTTCACCCCCAAGTGGCTTCTGCTGCCGTGTCACTCCTCAGATTTTCTATAATATAATATAAATATTTTAAAGGCTTTTAAACGTGCGTGTGTGTGCAGCCTCGTCCAAAAATAAATCCACACGTCCTCCTCAGATGTCTAAACTCTGTGTCACTGTCAGACAGAACATAGAGAATATTAACGGAGATTATTGACAGTTTATATTCTGATAATCCTTTTTTCTGCAGCGTATTTATGGACGCTGTTTAAACGCCGATGACTCACAAAGCTGTCAGAGCGGATTATTCGTGTTTTCATCGAAGACACAACGACCCCGTCGATCATTCCGTCCAACATCACGATGATTCAACGGCGCACGATCGAGACGTTGTTGTTAATCTGTGGATTATTTTTTATTAATATGTGGTAACAGAAAGATGTCTCACCGGGAGAACCACAACCGCAGAATGAGCAGCTGAAGAATTTCCCCCCTGAACATTTTCAAACCGTGAGTCAGAGATGAACTCGCCGCCCACCGATTTAACCTCGTGTTCTGATATTTCACAGGAAGAAACAGAAAGAATTTAATCAGCTCGCCGTGAAGTTTTCCACCAAAGCCACACGCTTCCATCCATTCCTCCGGATGATTCTCGATCAATAATCAAGCCGTTAAAGGCAGGGTTGGTGCTTTCTTTTGAAAAACTAGCATTCGCTCAGTGCTCCGTCTTCACCCGCCCCCTCTGTGCTCCCTCTAGAGAAGCCACGCCCCCTCCCCCTCTGTGCTCCCTCTAAAGAAGCCACGCCCCCTTACTTACATGCAGAAGGTGACCTCAGCTCATTTCTTCATCGTGTAGAAACTACGGCGTCTCCTGTCTCATTCAGCGGTCAGTAAGCTCACAATCTAAACGAGCAGGGAGACAGGGAGGCGTGTGATTGGTTCATCAGAGAGCAGGGAGACAGGGAGGCGTGTGATTGGTTCATCAGAGAGCAGGGAGACAGGGAGGCGTGTGATTGGTTCATCAGAGAGCAGGGAGACAGGGAGGCTGTGATTGGTTCATCGGAGGGCAGGGAGACAGGGAGGCGTTTGATTGGTTCATTAGAGAGCAGGGAGACAGGGAGGCGTGTGATTGGTTCATTAGAGAGCAGGGAGACAGGGAGGCTGTGATTGGTTCATCAGAGAGCTGG
Source organism: Symphodus melops (assembly GCF_947650265.1). Lineage (NCBI taxonomy): Eukaryota > Metazoa > Chordata > Actinopteri > Labriformes > Labridae > Symphodus > Symphodus melops. The sequence goes on along the minus strand of NC_136702.1, from coordinate 1,421,599 downwards.
GAGGCCTGTGATTGGTTCATCAGATTGGTACCTCGTGGCAGACATTGGTTGAAGTTTTTACAGACTTACAAACTGATGCAGATGATGGATTTACTTTGTTCCTTTTTCAGAGAACCTGAGTTATTAATTTCTGTCAGAACATCTGAAAAAGTGAATCTGGAGGAAATGACCAACGCTGCCTTTAATATTCCCACTCATCTTTACAGGTGATGTAAGTCCTCTCTCCCTTCGGGCGAATAGTTGTTGCTCGTATTCTAAATTTTTAAGTTGGATGATTGTGAAGTTTTATTGGATAAATCGAGTGTCTGTCCTCTGCTCTGCTCTGTGTGTGTCGTTTTGCAGCCACACGGGGGCAGTGTCCACAAATCCAGTCGGTCACGTCGGCACGAAGCCGCCCCGCTCCTCCAGTTAGTGCGTCTCCACATGATGCTGTGAAATGAGTCCCGTTGCTGTGAAAGCTAATTATGTCAACGTCGTCCTCTGCAGAAATAAAAAATAAAGCAGATGGCGAACACAACTGGTCCTCTGGGCCGGAGTCCAGAGTGTTTGAGTCACTGTGACTCCTCTGACAGTCATCCGTCAGCACACAGAGGTCCGTGGTGTGATGGCTCATCATGCTCATTTAAAACAGTCGCACTGGTTAGTCACAGTTTGATGCCATGAATGTATAAAAAGGAGATAAAGCAGGGGAAAGGTTGCAGCTCTGAATCTGAACGCTGGATTTGATTTCTTGTTTGTCGAAGTCGTAAAGTAACGTTCATCCTGACCCGACAGGTGCTGCATCACCTGGACTCTGAGGGGGAAACTCCGGCGCTCCAAACAGAACACATGCTGCTGGTTTTTTTTATAAAGTTATAAAGTTTGTTGTTGTGTCTGTAAAACAGGCGTCACATTCCTCGAACACACCTGGACAGTAAAGCTGAGTTTGTTTTTTTGGGTCCTGACTCAACTGGATCAGTGTGTGTTTCTATATGTGTGTGTGTGTGTGTGTGTGCGTGCATTTGCAGATACAGGAAAGGCAGCTGAATGTGGGCTTTTGTTACTTCCCTTTACAAACATACCACAATATTTGGTCATCTTGCACAGCCTCTAACAGTCATCAGATAGTCGAGCTGT
>NC_136702.1:1410483-1415483 GCF_947650265.1 Symphodus melops | reverse complement strand
TCAGCGTTTCATGTCTCCGATCCCGTGCTCGTCTCGGCGTCTCTGTCTGACGGACGGCGTGCGTGTTGAGCTAAACTTAGAGGCTGACGTGAACACGTTGACCGACCCTTCACCCCTGACTTCACGTTGGACCAGAAATACTCACCAGGCAGTCACCAGGTGCGGGTGTATTTCTACCAGTGTGTGTGTGTGTGTGTGTGTGTGTGTGTGTGTGTCACCTGCAGGATGAAGGCCGCTGGAGAGGAGACTATTTTTAGGACGCTATCAGTGAGCCAAGGTTGACACAGTCATCAGCGTGCATGACTGACTTGTTCCATGCAGGCTGCAGAGACCGGCCTGAGGTGGATCAGAACTTAACATGTTAATAAATGAATAAAACCATCAGACCAGAATAATCTGCGAGCTCACTGATGAATATAAATCTGAATGTTTTACACACACGTTTGCATTTTGAATTAATCTTGTTGTTTATTTAACTTCTCAAAATTTAAAATAGAGAAAGAAACCGTGACAGATCTTCAGTCATAATTTAACTTAAAGCTGCCTCGGTGTCGGTGTGATCGTGACTTCAACACTCACGTGTAGGAGTTTGCCTGCATTTTTTTTTTTTTTTTAATATTGGGTGCCTTGAACTTCTGTTTTAATTTGGCAAAGCTCAAAATTCGTTTAATGCAACATCCCTGCTTGCATCAAGTTTGATTTAAAAAAAAAAATTCCCGGTGAATCTCAAGGACTCAAATCTATGAAAAAAAACAAAAACAAGATCACAGGAGCGAGCCTCTCTTCAAGCTCTCGTGATTTTATCCGCAGTCTGTGACCTTGAAATCCTTGAACCGACCTTGAGAAGCCGTTAGCTGTCGGAGCAGCACGTCTGGAGGTTGATGGTTCCCTCCCCTGCCTGCGGTGACTCAGCAGGTTGGGTATGGAGATGTGTTTGAACTCGCCTCGCTCGCCAGCAGTCTTTTAAGCTTCTGGCGTAACGTGGTGAAACCGAAGACGCGACGTCACGCTGCAGAGATCGCCGCTCCGTCGGCGTCGGAGTCATCGGATTGGAATTGTGAGGTTTTTTTTTACACAACCGTGATGATTCATCCAACGTGGTTCTGTGCAGCTTCGGTTGCGGTCATGTTTTGAAGGTTATCTACATCCTGGTGAGGTCAGCCATGTTTGTTTAGCCTTTTTTTTTTTCTTTTCGTTCTGCGTCAAGAGGAAGAAGATGATTTAAAAACAAACACTCCTCCTGGTTTGAGCTGCGTCACTGGATTAATTACAGCCGCATGTGAAGTGTTTGCTTTTACATCAGCGGTGCAGATGATTCAATAAGATTACACGAGAGCAATAAAAAGCATATTTTTATTTATAGGTCACCTTGAAAAGAGACGGAAAGGAGCGACAGGTCAGATTCGAACCCGCCTGCTTGAGGACCGGGGTCGGCGTGCATCGGGCGCTTTACCTGCGTCCCAAAATTTCGACACCATGATTTTTTTTTTATGAGCCGTTTTCATGACATTTGTAGAGAGCAGGTAACGAAGCTTTACCTCGACGCGTCTGTCTTTGAAGGTCTGCGCTCTCTGTAACCTGCTCGTGATCACTTTTATTGTCCGCTGCAGAGACGACCTGGAGGTTGTTTTTTTTTTTTAAATGAATCAGACTCAGAATCCTTTCAGCCCCGCAGACTCGAGTTTTTATTGCCAGTCAGTGGAACTTGAAAGCCTCTATTTTTTATTCACCTTGCTTATATTTCTATTAAATAAAAAAAAAACAGAATCTGAACGAGGCTCTGCGGCATTGAGAAGTACTTTACCTGTTCTCCGTTTGAAAGGAGAAATATCCACGCGCTAAAAGAAATGTGTCCGAGGCGGGGGCTCCACACTGCAGAGACCGTGAGGGAGCGAGGACTTCGATGTCTGAGGGGTCTGCAGGTCACCTTCTTTATCTTCAGTCTCCTTCTTCTTACCTTCGTCATCATCAAGCTGAACTCTGAATCACACACACATCCGTCCTCAGTGAGCCTTAGAATCCCAACTCAATAAGAGAGCTGGGTCTGGAAAGTTTTATGACTGTGTTCCTCCTTTACTCTTTAATCGGATTGAGATGGCTGTGAGGAGTCAACAGAGCTGTCAATCATGATGTCACATCCTGTCGAATTAAAAACAAGAATCAGAAAAACGAAACCGAGTGGCGTGAATCATCCCGATGAGAAGAAGCTACAACGGACAGACTTTCATTTTAACTTTTTAATAGTTTTTTTAACCCATCTGTTAACATGGAAGGGGGCGGGGCTTATGACATGTACAGCAGCCAGTCAGCAGGCGGAGCGCCAAATCTTTTGGCTTCACTGATTGGCGAGGTGAAATATAAGATCGTCGACGAGGTCACTCTCTAACGTGTCGCTCGCCGTCGCTGATCGGAGAAGCTCTTCTGCAGAGGAACCTTCAGATAACTCCAGTGATGTGAGGCAGGACGCCGATGACATCACTGAGCCCACCTTCACCTCCCCGCTTCAGAGTGTGTGTGTGTGTGTGTGTGTGTGTGTGTGTGTGTGTGTGTGTGTGTGTGTGACGACAGATGGCTCTCTCTCTCCGTCCTTTTTCACACTTTTCTTTCCTTTTCGTCATCACTCTTTTTCTCTCCAAGTTGTTTTTTTGTTCTGAGTGGACGCGGACATCGCACCGCGCGTCACCAACAGATTATCAAAGCAACAATAACCCGCCCACACACACACACACACACACACACACACACACCTCACAGCGTCCTGATGGATTCACGCCACACGGAGTCACAAACACAAAGTGTGAAAGGACGAACTTTAACTCGAGAACAGAGACAGAGACGACCTGTTCAGTCCTTCAGTGTGTGTGTGTGTGTGTGTGTGTGTGTGTGTGTGTGCTCAAGGGTTCCTCGGCAAAGCTCAGGAAGTGTTGGTGATAAAAACCCGACCTGACTCTCCCAACTGAGCCTCAGCCGACCCAAAACATGCTGCTTGTTTTAAAATGAGTTTATTCATGTTTTTGTTTGTACTTTGTTTGAATCATTCTTCTTCTTCTTCTTCTTGTATTTATGATCCAGATCTTCTCCAATATTTGGTGATCATTAAAATCAGTCTCCAATATTTGGTGATCATTAAAATCAGTCTCCAATATTTGGTGATCATTAAAATCAGTCTCCAATATTTGGTGATCATTAAAATCAGTCTCCAATATTTGGTGATTATTGAACTCAGTCTCAGCTCTTCGATTTCTCATTTTCACACCAAACCAAAAACTGCTTCTTCTCATCAATTTCCACCCAGTGCATGATGGGAAATAATCTCGACAGGAGTCCAGTTGAAGGGATGTCATTCTTTATTCTGCACATTTCAAGATTTTTGTCTTGTTTTTTTTTTTTTTAATGTTTTTTCTTTTTTTTATGTTTCTATCGTGAGTACTTTAAATGGAGCAGTGAAAATGTTTCATGTTTTTTTCATCAGTAAAGAGAAAACTCACTTTGACCCACATCATGTCTGCACTTTAAACATTTAGTCGGGTTAAAGGTTCAGACATTTCCCTGGTAGCATCTGAGCTCTTCTGGGTTCTTCTGGCATCGTCGGCTCCGCTGCTCAAAACCTCCTCATCTCATCCTGCATTCTTCTAAACCACCACCAGGGTCTAGACTCCTATGAGGGTCTAGACTCCCTATGAGGGTCTAGACTCCCTGTGAGGTCTCCTCATCGGCCTCGCTTCCCCTCTGAGTGCCCGACGAGTCTAATCAACAAAGACATTGCATATTGATCTTTTCCTAATTGTGAACTCTGAAGTCTCTCCTGATTGAAACGTGCTCATGATGGATTCATGTCAGGTCACAGTTTGGTCTTCAGCCTGCTCTTTTGTTTTACGTGCCTTCAGATAGCATTTGTTGTGACTTTGCACAGTACGAATAAAGATTGATTGAAAAAAAAAAAAAAAAAAACGTCTGAGTTCAGTGTCATGAAGATTGTCACTGCTGCACACCGAGGACGGGGTGCCAAATATCTACTGAAGGCATCAATGGTTTGTGTGAAGTTTTGGTACAATCCCAGGTGTGTGTGTGTGTGTGTGTGTGTGTGTGTGTGTGTGTGTTGGCTGCAGGGAGACAGTCGTGTCCCACTAATAAGGAGCCGGTCTGACAGCAGTCTGACATCCTCCTGACAGACAACGAGTCGGCTTTGTGCTGAGTTACTAGAATATTCCTGGCATCTCTCTGCTCGGGGTTAACTCCAGGGACACAGAGGCAACACTGGATCAATTTAGATTCTGCAGATTCCAGATTTCCTGCCTTCAAATTTGATACCCAGTCTGACAAACAAAATCCACTCAGTCAGTAGTCTTCATGTGAAATATTTTCTTTTTTATTGAACCTTCAGGGTCAGGTATGCGAGGCACACTGAATGCTTACCTTTCTGCAGGGTTTTCACACAGCAGCCGGCTTATATTGCTAGCCAGAAACCCAGCAGACAATGTAGCTGTAGAATTGAACCACACAGAAATCTACATTGTATGCCAGGTTCAGGACAGAGCAAAGGGTCTGTTCTTTGAGAAAATACTTCAGGCTTTGAATCGCTCTCTCCGAGGACGTTTACAGCGTCTGAGAGTTCGGCTTAAAGTAGTAAAACAAACATCCTAACATGCACGTACCTGCACTTAAAGTCAAAGAAAACTAAAGAGCAAAAATGTCTTTGAATATCTTCTGGGGAAAAAAAATCACGACTCTCAGAAATCCTCCTAAAACGGCTAATTTTACAAATTAGAAAAGTGTGACTCACGGCCCCCTAGTGGACATGGACGGTACTGCATGTGGACTCGTTGCTCTAATTGGTCACGTTTTCTTAAGTTTAGTTTTAGACTGTTCATAAAAAAATCGTGAAGACGGTGTGTGGGCGTGGCTTCTCATGCTTTGATTGGCACCTGCCTGACTCCGCCCACATCATAAGTCACGATATGCAGCTTTATATATTCGTCATCTGAGAAAGATACGTCATT
>NC_136702.1:1265128-1400128 GCF_947650265.1 Symphodus melops | reverse complement strand
ATCAGAGCGACAAACTGCTGCTGAGATCACCGGGTCAGAGCGAGCTCCACCCGCCGCTCTGCTCCAACCATATTTATCTTTCAAATCAAAATCTCACGTTGCTCCCCAAATGTCACCAACGTCTCTCAGCTCCGAGCGGCGACGCCTGCTTTGACCTTCCACACGACCTCCTCTCACACTCGACCTCCAACAAACTCATCCGCAGCGTTTAAACCGAGTTAAAAGACGCCTCCGTGGCGTCCGCGTAAAGGCGACATCATCAAGAATCGGGTTAAAGGTTAAAACACACAAAAGTTTAACGAACTTCATAAAATGAAAGTCGGCCAAATCAAGCACAGGATGACCCCGACGTTTAGCCCCGCCCCCTCCCATCCCGTATAATGTAGTGTTTGTATTTGTGCTTTTATACGCTTCAAAATAAAATAAAATGATTGAACAACTTGATGAAATTGAAGCTTTTTTTTCAAACTGTACGAAGCGCTCAGTCAGTCAGAGGGAGTTCGCTCGTCTCAGCGTCTCACGTCCAACGCCGTCTCAGCGTCTCACGTTCAACGCCGTCTCAGCGTCTCACGTTCAACGCCGTCTGTAAACATGTTTGACGTGACGACGAACAAACGACGGTGGAGCTCGTTCTTCTGGACACGACGCCAATCAAACTCTCTCTCTCTCACAATCAGCTCCGTCATCTCACACGTTCCTCCGGGACGGCAGCGTATTCAGAGGTCACGAAGGATCAGTCGGATTCATGCAGACGTGTGTACGTGCACACGCGTGTGATCACGACGGGCTTACGGGGCGTTTTCCTCCACAGAGAGAGGAGGAGCTTCCTTCAGTGTCATCACACACGAGCTCCAAACAACAACAACAACAACGAGAGTCGGGGGGGGGGGGGGGGGGGGGGGGGTCACCAGGTCCTTGTGATACGGCTGTGACCTCCAGAACACGTGTGACCCCGATGGAGGATTTCACTCACGGTCGTCAAAATGTTCCTTCGTCAAAACTTTTTTTTTTTTGTTCATCAAAAACATAAAATCACCAAACACGCGGCGTGGACGACTTTTGATTTGTATTCAAGTTATAATTTTAACGAATGCATCTTTTTTTAATTTGTGTGTTTTTTTTTTTAAAGCATCTAAAAAGGTTTTTTTTGTTTTTCATTTAAAAGTTTGAGTCAGTTTTCACGTGTTTTTTTTTTTTTTTTCCAGCCACATTTACCTCAAACATCAACGAGATGCAAAAACAAAGAAAGGCTGCCGGCTTCCACCCGCCACCATTTACGACGTCAGCGGCTCGTCGGCGTGCCGGAGCGACTCTCTGCAGAGTTTAGAAACTTTCTGAGAGCGATTAATCCCCCACTCATTTCAGCAGGAGTGAAGGACTCTCTCTCTCTCTCTCTCTCGCTCGGTGTGTGTGTGTGTGTGTGTGTGTTCTGGGGGCTTCGCAGCAGGCTGACTCACAGCCCCGGCCCACTCCTCCTCCCACTCAGAGCCCCAGCCATACCCCAGCGTGGGAGGCAGCGCAGCCCAGGACCGGAGCCTCCGGCTGGGCACACACACGCAGCCAGCACCGGGCCCACGGCTCGGGAGCTTTGGCTTTCATTTCCAGCACCCACACAGAAACACACACACACACACACACACACACACACACATTGCTTCCCACATGCAGCACCCACACAGACTTTTTTAGAGCACCTTTTTAATGATGTCATGTGCCTTACATCTGAGGGAGCAGAGGAAGGGGAAACACGTGGGAGTGTGTGGGCTGGACACGCTCGATGTGTGTGTGTGTGTGTGTGTGTGAGAATCATGCAGCCTGATTGTTATTTTTCTGGGTTTACATGAAGTCAAATGTCTCATGTGCACATGGCTACTGTACTGAGCCAGGGTGTTTTTAAATCCCAGCTTGAGGGGAGGATTTTGATCGGGTGCCGGGACGATGAAGACGAGAGGAGGAAGTTTGAAATCTTACCGACAAAAATCTGAAATTAGCAAAAAAAAAAAAAAAAAAAAAAGAACAACTTCAAACTGATAAGCGACGCCTGCTTCCTGCTGCCAGGCTTGATTTCTCTGCAGCACACAGATAACACACAGATAAGGTGCGATCTTCTTACCGGCCTGCAGGAGCGCTCCGCTCACAGTCTCGGCTTTCTCTCCGCCGACGGCGTGCACGACGAAGAAGAGGCTGTGAAGGACAGGTGGGACATGAGGATCACGTCGCTCACACCTTCACTCAACTTAAGGAAGAAGGAAAAAACAGGCTCACAAGAAAATGGAAAGACTTGCACAAAGTGACACGTCTGAACTGTGAAGAGGAATCTGATATTCAAAAGGGTCCAGATTGCTCATTAGAATATCTCACATTTCGTGTGTGGGCGAGCTTTCAGTCTGCAGTCCTCGTTCCAGAAACACTCTTCCCTGTCCAACACCGAGCGGGATGCTAACCCCGGTCTGTCCGCGCGGAGAACAAACTCAACTTTTCTGCAAGTTTTCAGTGATGAACTCTCTCAGCCTTTAAACACACGTGCACACGCACTGCGACAAAGCTCGGCGTGCTTCTCTCTTTACAGATGTTCACGATGCTTCACGATGTAACGGAGCGAGGCAGCGAGGACGTCTCCACGCCGCAGATCCAGAATCTGTGACTTCACAAACATTTTTAATTAGACTTAAAAGATGAAGTTTAAACCGTGGCAGTAAACGCTCCGTTGTCTGAATGCAACGTCAAGCCGAATGAAAAGCTGAGATTTCTCTCTTTGGGGGATTTGAAGGCGAGCGATGAAAAAGTATTTCACTGAAAAAAAAAAAAAAAAAAAAGTACAGTTTTCTTGACTTAAATGCAAACTCATCAAATAAATTAGATTATTTTCCTTTATAAAAAAACCACACGTTTAGCGTGGGACTATTCATTAGTAATTACACGCTAAATTAAGGGCCGTTATTAGAGGCAGATTAATAACTGATTTGCAGCAACATGTGTCACAAGCTCCCCCTGTTGGATGCACAAACGCTGTGTGTGTGTGTGTGTGTGTGTGTGTGTGTGTGTGTGTGTGTAAGTGAGCGTGCATGGTTTTAATTATAGAGAGAAATCATCATGAAAATATGCACAAATGTTGATCAAGAAATATTCACTGTCACTCACGTTACATGATACTTGCGTGAAACTGCACAGCATCACTTATTTCATTATTTCTCAGAAAGCCAAACCCCCCCCCCCCCCCCCCCCCCCAATCTTCCCCTTTCTGTATGTCTCCCCCCCCCTCTCTCTCTCTCCCGGAGTCACGGGGTCTCCCCCCGGGGTAAACGCATTCCAAAACACAAGAATTTCCTCCAGCCCGACTCGCATACCACCTCTCCCTCCCTCCCTCTCTCTCCCTCTCTCTCTCTATCTCACACACGCGCGCACACGGACGCAAGCACGCGCACTAACACACGCGCACGTGAGGAGTGCACAATGGTCTTGCCAGAGCCCGGAGAGAGACCTCACACACTGTTGCAAAGCCATGTTCACCAATCTCAGCGCGCGCACTGCTGCGCGAGCGCGAACACAAGAAGTCTGAATAAGAAGCTTTAAATGTGCGCGTGAGCTGTTCTGTCATTTCAAACAGAAATTTGGATAATATTTCAAGGCACAAAAAAAATCAAATTCTCAAATATTGTAAATCACGAGGAAGAATTCAAAGGTGGAGGGGGCCTACCTGTGATCTTCAGCTCGGAGTTTGAAGTTGAAGGAGGAAAAAAAAAAGGCGATTTGCAGACACGTCTCTCGCGTGCAGCTCAGCTTTCCCGATCAGTCTGCTGCACACACACACACACCCACACACAGACACACACACACACACACACAAGAGAGCGAAAGCAAAGATCACCGAGAGCTGCGCACTGAAGTGTCCGTGAAACGAGCTCAGACAGCCGCAGATATCTGCAGGAGAGGAGGAGGAGGGTCGCTGTGTGCCGTTCTCTCTCTCGCTCTCTCTCTCTCTCTCTGTGTGTAATGTGTGTGTGTGTGTGTGTGTGTGTGTGTGTGTGTGTGTCGGGTTTTACCCCGGATCACTCGGAAATGCCCCAGCGACCTCAGAGGAAGAAGCTGGTTCCCCCATAAACCTTCATCAGCTCTGTCCACAGAGTCCACCTCAGTCAACCCCCCCCCCCCCCATGCTGCGGGGACCGTCCCCGGTGTACCCACGGACATGAAGTGAAGAGAGAGAGAGAGAAAGAGAGGTGAGGAGGAGTGAGGGGGGGGGGACACAGAGAGGAGGGGGGGGACCATTGACAGACTGAGACTAAAAACAAAAAAACCTGAAACAAACCTTTAAAAAATGAAATCTGTGTTTTTTGTTCTTTAACAGAAACAGAACATGTTTCATTCAGTCCACGCTGTGAAGGACATTTAAAAACCAAATCTATGAATCACAAATTACAGCAAAAAAAAAAAAAAGAAACTTCCAGAGACACTGGAATTAAATATATAAAGATTTAATCATTTAAAATAAGTGTGCTCCAGTTATACATTTCTATTTCTTTCCTGAACTTCAAAATCATTTCGTGAACACACTGTGGATATAATTCATCCGTGAGAGGAGCAGCTAAATCCAGACGGAGAGAAGGAATTAAGAGGCAACCAAATCATCAGTTTCCTTCTTCTTAATTCTCCCTTTAAATCTTTTCTGATTATAAAAATAAAGAACCAAATATTCAAAGATCTGCTCGTTCATTTATCCGTTATTCGAACAGAAAGGCACGTTTTTTCCCCCCTCTTCTGCTCGCCATCGTTAGCGGTTCCCAGGAGCCTCCAGGGGTCCTTGAGGGAACATCCAGGTGGCCCTTTTAAAAAGCTGAGCAGGAGCTTCCCTAATATAATCCCATTTAAGATGAACAAGGGGAGGAGATACACCTGCTACCTGTCCTCCACAGGAAGAGGCCAAATCGTGTATTAAAAGCTTTATAACGCTAACGTGAGATTCGCTCCTGTTTGACCATGTGACCGCCTCCTTCCTCTTCATTTCTTGTCTTCTAATAAATCAAAAGTGCTCGAGAGGGAACATCTACGATCAAAGAGATTAAAACTTACAAGCTAAATCAAATTATAAACTTCTTCAGTCCATGATTTTGGGGTATTTTTAAAACTCAACGTGAAAGGTTTTCGACTCATAGCTGGACCTGCTCGTGTCCCTCTGGGGGGGGAAATACACCTGCAGAGGGATTGTACCTGCTCGCTCAGAGTCTCGCATCATCTGTATAAAAAAATGTGGAGATGCTTTCAGCTCACCTGCTCCTCTTCCTCTTCCTCTTCCTCTCGCTCTTCGTCTGTTTTCTCTCTCTCTCACTTTTCTGCAGCAGTTTGGGAAATTAACTTCTGCTTTTCTCTGCTTCTTGGAGTTTTTTTTTTTTTCTTCTTCTTCTTCTTCTTCTTCGTTCTGCACCGGCACCAGTCTGAGGAGCTTTATGAGCTCTGTTAAGCTCGCTGACAATATCGCCAACACGACACTTCATATTGTGAAATTCCCTGAATAAATTAGTGCCCACTCTTTCTCTTTATCTGCTCACTCATGACCTCAGTTTCTGGTATTTGGGATGGGTATTTTTTTGTTTGTTGTTGTTGTTCTTCAAGCTAAACTTCCCAGAAATATTTCCCATCAAGAGTATTTCTGTAAATCTTATGACCAATTTAATTTAACCCTTTTTTTTTAACGTCTTTTTTGTGGCATGAGAAGCTTTTTTGATTTTGATCTGGTTTTTTTTTTTTGTCAGGCCAAATCTGCATATGATTCACTTTACTCAACCTTCGAGTCATGTTTCATTTCCTCACAAGATTCTCTGACATTTTCCCTTTTTAAAATTTTTTTTAAATTTTTTTTTTTAAGTGCAACAAATTCACCTCGAAGTTTTTAACATTCACAGTTTGACCTTCAGTTTTACTCACTTGCCAACTCGGGGCGGAAAAATCAGAAACGGATGTTTTTGGCTTCGTCATTCTGAGACAAAATAAGTGTATTCTCCTGAAATCCATTTTAGCAAAAAAAAAAAAAAAAAAAAAGTACAATTATTGAGGCGTCAATGTGAGAAGAGGTGTAGATTTTGTTTTTCCATCACACACACACACACACACACACACAAACACACACACATCACAGAGTCGATCTGAGACATGCAAAGACTGAGCGCTTGGGGATAATCCCAAATGTTCCCCTTCTTGTTTCTCGGCAGAGGAGCTCTTGATTCTGTTTGTATTGATCTCATATTGATTCCAGGTCAAATTAAATCCCCCCCCCCCCCCCTCCCCCTCCTCCCCCCCCCTGCACACATCATACTCACAGTGTGCATGCAGCGGGGGGGGGGGGGGGACAGCGGGGGTGGGTGACCTGTAACGTCCACTGAACTGCACCGCTGCAGACGACAAACAATCTGATGAAATCTCAGCCTGCACACAGCGACCAGGCTTTGAAGTAGGAGACGACGACTTAATAATGCATCCATTAAAAAAAATAAAAAAAAGGTTCAAGGTCACGTCTGAAGCAAGTTCCTCTTTCCTGCTTTTTTAAAAATCTTCCAAGAATGAATCTGATTTCACCAAAAAGCAGGAGCAACATTTCCTCCTCTCTCTGCAGCTCGGTGCACGTTCACACACACCTTCTCTTTTTGTTCTTTTTCCTGCAATCAAGAAGATTTCCAACGCAGGTTCGAGCTCCCTCCAGGGGGTCCTTTTAAGAAACTTCCAGGGGGGGGGGGGTCTTTAGCAAGCTACTTAACTTCCCATTTAAGCCGTACAGGTAAAGCGCCTGTAAACCCTTCTCCCTACAGATTCTCTCTTCGCTTCATCACACTTAAAAACCCTCTCCTCAGCCACGCTCGCAGGCTTTTAACAAATGTCAACTGTTGGCATTATCCGAACACCTTTCAAACACCTGCCTCTCTCTCCTTCAGACCATTTAACTGCATCCATTAGGAGTAAAGCTGCAAAGAAAGGAAGTCGCTCCCAGCAGTTGGTCTTAAATAAAGCAGGTAAGACGTGAGACGTCCTCCAGACACAAAGCGGGACAAAGAGATTTTTTTTTGTTTTTGCGATTTTCAAAGCGTTTTCAACAGCTCAGTCCTGTTGGGTTTTTTTTTTAATCGAAGTGACTCTTGATGCTGTCAGACTTCAGGAATTTGTCACATGCAGAATTCCTCTCGATGCGTTCGACTCTTCGGCGTGCCGTAGAACTTGTTTTGGTTTTACTGGTTGGGACCGCGTGGTGGTTTAAGGCTAAGATACCTGCTGCGCTGTTTGGTGCCGTGTGTTGGCTTGCAGGCATTTCGTGCATGCGAGTGTGTGCGTGTGTGTGTGTGTGTGTGTGTGTACATTCAGAGGTGTAGTGTGTGTTCTCACTGTCTCCTCCCTGGGAATTCCCCTCCGTTCCCGGCTCTAACAGCCTGCTGGAGCCGCAGCTGTACATATGTGCGCGCGTGTGTCGGGATAACGTATACACAGTTCATTTCAGTGCACGTGTAGGCATGCATTAATGTAAGCGTGCATGTGTGTGTGTGTGTGTGTGTGCGTGTGTGTGTGTGCTTCCTGCCTGATTCCCAGGCTTCTGCAGAGTTAAACCCTCTTAAATGTCCCCCTGGCTTTTGTCCTCACGTTTCAGCTGAATTTCCCCGCATTCATCCCATCATTCAGACTCTGTATGTTCGTGCGCTCAGGAATGCACTGGGTTTGACAGGCGCCTGAACCCGGTGTGTGTGTGTGTGTACACATGTATGTGTGTGTGTGTGTGTGTGTGTGTGCATATGAGCATGGAACAGAAAAAGAAAGAGGTACGGCGAGCTTTGGAAAGGGGAGTGTGTTTTTTCTTCTTTTTTTCCTCCGCCTTCTTTTGATGCAAAGGTGGACTTGGAAACACACCATCACCTTACCTTTGCACACACATGCTTTTCACCTTTCTATGCACACACACACACACACACACACACACACACACACACACACACACATACATACACACACCCACTTGGAGTCACATGTGCTCTCACTCAAAGAGCTCTGCACCCACTCACCCTGACAGAGTCACATGTGCTCTCACTCAAAGAGCTCTGCACCCACTCACCCTGACACCCACACAACCACCCACACACTCACGTGCACTGCCAAATAGCTCTCACTCTTTACCCTCCCACTCTGTCCCCTCCCCACCCACCACCACCACCACCGAGCACACATGTCAACACACACACACATGCACGCACACACACACACACACACACAGTTTCACACTAAGTGCCGCGCACACGCCTGATCTGGTTTCCTCTTTGCTTTGCGAGCGACCCGCAGTGATAAAATAAACACAAATACGTGATAATCACATTCCAGACATTTCTCTCCTGCCGGTGGGAAGTTTCAACTGGTTTTCTGCAAGAGTTGGTTTGACTGTGTGTGTGTGTGTGTGTGTGTGTGTGTGTGTGTGTGTGTGTGTGTAATAGAGAGAGAGCGAGTGTGCAACCCCAGAGAGAAAACAGAAGAAAGAAAATGAGAGAGAGGGAACAAAGAGATCTCACACATTCCTCACTCCTGCCAATATCCTACCAGTATACCAGACCATCACACCAACACACACACACACACACACACACACACACACACACACACACAGCAACAAGCAGTGAGATCTGACAAGAATAATCTAAAGCCTGCTAAATATGTTGCATTATTCTCATGTGAAAAGTGCAACTTTCTTTTAAAGTTTTGGCAAATTATGTCATTCAACATTTACATCATCCACTGACACTGGAATCATCTATCCCTGCGTGGGGTTCAAACCGGCTGGGAAGGTGAGGAAAGAAACCAAAAAAAGAAAAAAAGAAAGAAACCTAGAGCAACAAGTGAAAACAGTCCTACCGTTTCTTTTTGCCTTTTGCAGAAAAAGCCGGCGGCGGTCTGAGCGCAGAGAAGACGGGACGTTTGACGAGCACATGGCCAGCATGGCATGCACACTTCCTCAGTCAACACGCTTTGTTTCTCCTCCTCTGCTGCATGCTTTCTCTGCCATCTGTCCGTCTGTCTCTCTCTCTCTGCGTCTCTTGTCTTTGCTTCCTCTCTCTCTCTCGCTCGCTCGCTCTCTCTCTCTCTCTCTTCCTCTCTCCTCCCCTCCTGCGCTCTAACAACGCTCTCTCTCTCTCCCCTCTCTCTCTCTCTTTGCAATTTCCTTCAAACTTCTGTGGATCTCAGGTTTGATAAAGTTGTTTTCTCTTGAAGAAAGTGAGTGATGCACGGAGTCTCTCTCTCTTTAATGACATCACACTTTGTCATTTTTCTCCCTTTCTCTTTTCTCTTTGCGTTTCTGCTCACGCAACAGACGCAGACATTGATTTAAAATAATCTTTGTGCTTCATCTGTACATTTTATTGCTCGGACGCGGATCTTTAAGCACTGTTTCATGTGTGAGTGTGAGTGAAAGAGAAATGTGGAAAAACACAGAAGGCCGGGCGGACAGATCATTGATGATAAAAGCTGCAGACGGCCTCGTACAGAGCTCAACCTGTAAAGCGCCACGCTCGGAGAAAGAAACACACGATTCATCCACCCAGGATGTGCATCGTTCAGTCGACGTCTTTGCATGGATGATCATTTGTGACTGAATATTCCCAGATTAATGAATAATAATCTCAATCGATATGCAGAATAGAGAGAGACAGGAGGAGGATCGAGAACCGCTCACAGGCTAAAATAAACCAGTCGAAAGACAAAATATAATTTGTCTTTTTTTTTCTTTCTTAAACATTTAAAAAAACACTAAATTAAACATTAAACACAAAAAAAAAATAAAAAAATAAACTTGAATTTCCCTCGGGATCAATAAAGTATCTATCTATCTATCTATCTATCTATCTATCTATCTATCTATCTATCTATCTATCTATCTATCTATCTATCTATCTATCTATCTATCTATCTATCTATCTATCTATCTATCTATCTATCTATCTATTTCACTAAGACAGCCGTCTGTCCGAAACATGAAGCAACCCTGCAGTCATTTAAACCATCAGGGCGACTTGAAGCTTGAATCTGTGTGTTTGTGTGACTCGTTCAGGTGACGGAGCGTTAACAGAACGCTTTCATCTTCACGCTGCTTCATCACCTTCACACCATCCCTGGTGCTCATGTTTATATTTATCAGACTAAAGAAAACGTTTCCTTCACTTTCTACATCAGTTCCTTTTTACGTTCAACAGATGAACATGGGGAACTTTCCCTCACAGATTATCTTTAGGATTTTTTTTAATTTTTTTTTACATGAAATGATGAAAATCTCGACCTGGAGACTCCGACCGTCACTGGTGACGGCGAGCGTTTAGAAAGGCTAACATGGAAAACTGGAGGTTCAAGGTCATTCCTACACGGAGATGATTTCTGTAAATGAGGAGAAACGTTTACTGAACGAGACTCAGCTCAGTACAGAATACATTTCACTATCGAGAAGATTTCCAAAGTCGGTTCAAGGTATTTTAAATCTGAACGTGCACAGACGCCTCTCCATCTCTGACTCCCAGATTAGCACGTTCAAAAACCCAATTTCCAGATCTAATCCTATGGCGTCGCTCCTGTTGGATTATTTCTTAGCGACCCTCCTCCGCTCCTCTCTCCGGCTCCGCCCTGATATCCAAATATGGTAACATCACATGAGCTGCGTTCACAGCCGAGCGATCCAATGCTAAGCGTTACAAAGTTTTCTTTGTTTGGTTTATTGAGGCCGGAGTCCTCAAACCTCCGGTGGACACCTGGAGCCGCGTGGAAGGACAGTCGGGGCGAGAACGCCGCGGCCGCCCTCAGGTTTCCGTTTGGACTGAGACCAGCCGTCGATCTTTCTCTCTCAGATTCGATTTCTTCTGTTTTCACATCAGGGCGAAATATCTCCTTCAGTCTTTTTCAGAATGAACGAAATGGGATCGGCTGGAGCTCAGTTGGTAGAGTTGGCCGTCTCTCTCTCTCTCTCTCTTGGAAGGTCGGGGGTTCAATCCCCAGCTCACGGAGAAACATGTCCGACAACGAGCCTGGGAAGACACTCGACCCCAGTTTTATTAGACTAGTCGGAAGACTAGAAATACACAAGCTCAAGTCCATTTACCAAAAGTGAAGATCAGCCGAACATGTACTTGTGTCTCATTCTGTTTGTTTCAGGATTTTAAAAAATCCCCAAGGCTGCTGGATCCACAGAATCACATCACCTTCAGTAATAAATGAAATTACTGAATAATAATTTGCAACGAATAGAAGAAGTATCTTCAGTAAGAGCCTCCGAACCAATCTGAATGTTTTATCCAAGGTGAACACTTCAGAGGAGACTTTTCTTTCAAACGCAGCGAGTCACGTGGTTTGGAAGCGCTCGCTCCGAACATGTTGTATCTTTGCAGGTAATTTCATCACCTGTGTTTGCATATGATGATTAACACATGACGCACCAATGCACAGCTACAGGCTCATTAATCCCCCCCCCCCCCCCCCCCCCCGAGATGCTGAGTCAGAGCAGGATGGGACCGAATGACAAACACATTTGGACATGCAGGATTACAAATCAGTGTTTTGGATGAGCGTTCATAAATCAGGACAGCTTTAAAAACATCGTGTAGATCAGGGGTGTCCAAAGTGCGGCCCCCCCGACTTCAATCGAAGAATCAGAAGATTTTGCCTCATTCAGATTTTCCACTTTATTTATTAAACTATGAAAATGAACCTTTGCATTTTTTTTTTTTTTTTTTGCAAACAAGCATACTGTTGTTTAAGAATTTATTAACCTGAGCGAAATACAGAAAGCTTTTACAAAAACATTAAGCAGGTTACAGACTTGATTTAAGAGATTTAAAAAACAAACAAACAAACAGATAAAGAACAAAAAAAAACCTCTTTTGATTCTGATCTACAAAGCTTTACTATTTTTACAAAAAATTAGAACAAAATATTTTCTCACTTTAATTATTGTGTTTTTACCTTATTTTTGTAGAGGCCTAAATACAAACAAGTTCCTTACAAAATAATAATAAAAAAAACAACCTGTGGCCCGCGAGCGATTCAAACACGAATCGATTTTAACACAACTGGTGTCGACGGTCTTACACAGATCATCTGGACATATGGAGGCGCTAAACGAGGTAAAAGGCACGCAAGAAGAATTCTATACTTGATATTTTTATAAACAAGATTTCAATCCGAGTATGTTCTTATCGGAGCATGTTGGTGTTGAAAAGGCGTAAACATCGACAGGTTTGTGATGTTTTCATTAGCTTGTTGCACTTCGACATCGAGGTTCTGCTTTCACAATGAATGACACTGACAATGGCTCTGTGCATGGAGGGACTGATTCTCGCTGTATTATCTGCACATGTACACAATAAAAGCGTATAACCCATTCAGCCCTTTAACTGTGAAGGTCAGGGCTCCATACTTTCCATGAATGTGTCTTTACAAACACTTCTCCGTAGCCTTGAAAACACCGCAGTCAAGAAAAGCTTCATTATTGCCTGAGCGGGAGTGTGCAAGCGTGAGTGATAATCACACTTCTCCTACACTGAGATCCAGCAGCTGAGAGTTTCCCTGCATTGGATGCAGAAACACACACACACACACACACACACACACACGTGTTGACGTTACAATCAAAAATTCCAAACGTGGTTGAGTCGGGCCGCGGCAACCAAAACACAGCGAAGGGCGGATGAATGTCGTCCATAATCTGCCGTTGTCTTTTCCAATCCCCCCCCCTCCAAATATTATCCAGAGTTTCCACCGGCTGCTAAATATTATGGAAGGGAAGCGGACGGCTGCTTTCACACGTGAGGGGACGTTCACTGTACGAGCAGAGAGTTCGTGCTGCGTCTGTCTAAAGCACCAACGCAGGAGTGTTTAATAACTGCAGTTCCTCTAGTGTCCACTAGAGTCTGTCTCCGGCTGTGAGTCAATCCCCATAGAGCCCCACATTAAAATGGCCGACTTTACAGCAGAAATAATCAAGTTTTAAACCTCCTGCAAAAATCAGAAACACTCATTTCTCATTTTTATACATCTAACCTGTTTAAATTTTATCTTGGCATTGAAGAATTAGGGGGCGTGGCCTCTTTGAGTTCCAGATGGGAGTTCTGCTATCTGTCAGCTCAAATCAAAGTAATCCAAATCCAATTTGAAACGTTTTTAACTCGACAAACAGGATAAAAACGGTCGATTACGTCACCTTTTTTTCACCTTAAATTCACCAAATTTCAAGGTTAAATCCAACCTGATAGCTCGAATCCTGTTGGCTCATTTTTGAACGAGCGGGCCTCGGTGTTCGTCCTGCCCTCGCTCCTCTCCAGCTCCACCCTCTCATCCGAATCACCTTTAAAAAAAACAAAACCCAACATGGTCCTCACGTACCGCCTTCAGAGGGCGTAACAGAGGCGTTAAAAGGGTTGAGGCGGGACCAGCAGGGGAGAACGGCGTTGGGGCGAGCGTGTGTTTGTGGATTCACAAACTTTGACGACAGCAGATGCTGTTGGCGAGTCGCAATCCGAAGAAGATCTCCCAGCTGTCGTCGCTGCGGCCGCGTCCATTATCTCTAAAGTTGAACAGATTCATCGCCGTTTAAATCACCTTTGACAAAAATCACGGCAAGTTTGACACCTCAGTCGAGGTTCCCCCCCCCTCCCTCCAAATGTCCTCCGTAATGCCACATAATTACAGAGTCGCACCAGTCCGTCTGCCACAATGGTACAAATTTTTCTCCATTAGTGACGAGAAATCAGACGTGAAGGTTTGAAAGTGAGAAAAAGAGCAGGCAGGTTGATTCGTAATGCTTAATTTACCCACGCTGCCTGCTGCTCCAGCCCACATCCGCCAACAATCAAGGCCAGATAAGTGATTTCATCTTATTTTTCTGCTTTTGCGCGGCGGCTGTTTGGAGACTCTTCGGGAACAGAATTTGTGCTGAATGACCATCCTGCGTGCCCACCTCCTCCTCTTCCCATCCGCCATTCTTCCCCCTGGCCAGCTGTGTGTGTGTGTGTGTGTTTAAGAGTGTGTGTGGGAGTGTGAGGGTGAAGGAGGAGCACTCTGCGTGGGTGGAACAGTGCCCAGGCTTTCTCTGCTGTGGTGTTAATAGGCCTTTTTCTCCCCTCAGCGGGACACAGAGAGCTGTCATTTACATGGAGGTAATGGAGTGATGTAGAAGTGGATGGAATATGTGTGGGCGAACGATGATGAGGACCTCGCACCTCTCTCTCTCTCTCTCCGAATCTCTCTCATTTTTCATCACTCTTGATTTTCTTTACAGCCTTTCTCTTCGTCCATATCTCACTGGAAGCCTCGCTCGCAGCTCGTCTCATCGAGAAGCAAACACTGAAGGAATAGCTGAGGTTTAGTGACAACAACCACGTTAATAGATAAGGTGCACGGTGCTGCTCGCACAACTGAAGTCCTGGCGTGCCAGATCTCGCGAGACAAACGAGCGACCAGGTCTTTGGAAGCGAGAGAAGTGACTTAGCGCTTCAAATAAATAAATCAAGAACCCATCAAGAATCAACCCATCCTGTCATTTTACAATTTCACTTTTTCCAAAATAAAGATGTCGCACGTTTGAGGCGATTTAAAGGCTGGGTTGGTCATTTATTAAAAAACTTGCCGGATTTTTGTAAGTAGCATTTCTGCACCCGCCCCCCTCCCCCATCAGTGCTCTCTCTAAAGCCACGCCCCCTCCCCCATCAGTGCTCCCTCCCCCTCAGTGCCCCTCTAAAGCCACGCCCCCTCCCCCCTCAGTGCCCCCTCTAGAGCCACGCCCCCTCCCCCTCAGTGCTCTCTCTAAAGCCACGCCCCCTCCCCCCAATGCCCCCTCTAAAGCCATGCCCCCTCCCCCTCAGTGCCCCTCTAAAGCCACGCTCCTCCCCCCCTCAGTTCTCCCTCTAGAGCCACGCCCCCTTCCCCTCAGTGCCCCCTCTAAAGCCACGCCCCTTCCCCCCAGTGCCCCTCTAAAGCCATGCCCCTAGGGTGCCCCTCTAAAGCCACGCCCCCTCCCCTCAGTGCTCCCTCTAAAGCCACGCCCTCAGTGCCCCTCTAAAGCCACGCCCCTCCCCCCTCAGTGCTCCCTCTAAAGCCACACCCCCTCACTTACATGCACGAGCGCCGATGCTCCAGATCGCGGGCCTCAGCTCATCGCTCACACTGAGTATAGAAACGACGTCGTCTGCGTGTCGGGGTCTCCTGAGCTTAACTCCGAGGGACAACAGCCGCAGTCCAGCTTAAAAAAATGAAATAAAATACCCCAAAATTATGTTTTAATTTTGACATTTCTTTCCCGACGAGTCAAATAAAAAGAAGAAACTGTACGAAGTGTGTTTCTCTGCACAGAAACTCTGTCACTGCAATATTAACAATCATTTGGTTATCAGAGAATTTGTGTTGCTTGGCAGAGTGCTCGATGTCAGCGTCTGATCTTGAGCTCCATCCAAACACATGGCAGCATAAATTCACCCAGTGGGAGAGTAAAATAGGCTGCGTGAAGGGAAGGCAATCATCCAGCCAAGCTGCCACCATGAATTCAGCCGTTCTGATGAATGACACGAATTTCAGTGGAAAGGTTTTAATCGTTTTCCTGCCACTCGTGTCAGCAGATGAAACAGTCAGACGGAAACTCGATGAAATATCACACGTTGTTCTTTGCCGGCTTTTTTCACAAACAAGTGATTCTCTTTGCACAGGAATGTGTTTTAAAAGACGGGAAATTAATCACTTTTTTTCAGCGGCACCTCTAAACACGTTAAAGTCCATCAGACTGCAAGATGAACACGATGTGACAACCGGGACAGGAAGTCGGACAAGGTAACACGCAGAGCGTACGGTTTTTAAAATAAAGCACAAAACACGGATTCACGTTTCTGCATTTTCCATCAAACGTGCAAAACAAAATGTGTTTTTTTCCTGCAGGTTTTCCAAGTCAAATATTGTTGTTTGCTTCAAGGCAAATCTCGAAGGATTGTTTCCGACTGTGTCAACGTGCTTTCTGTGCTTCAAACCCACACTAAAGAGGCGTACGTCACTAAAGAGGCGTACGTCGCTAAAGAGGCGTACGTCGCTAAAGAGGCGTACGTCGCTAAAGAGGCGTACGTCGCTAAAGAGGCGTACGTCACTAAAGAGGCGTACGTCACTAAAGAGGCGTACGTCACTTTAAAACACAAATGTTTGTTTGTCTTCACATCAACTGAAACACAAAAAACTGAAGATGCAGAAACATCCGAGCGGAAACAAAGCTTCCAAATCAAATATTTTCTGCAGATATCATGATCTGAAAAGATCCGCACGGAGAGGTGCTTTTATCAGAGCGGGGGGGCATAGACACTCAGGTTACATAACTGTATGTTCAAAAACAATATGAATCGTCCCCTTTAATGCCACACTGACCTGAACGCCTCATTCATGTTCACACAGGAAATAAGAACAAAGGAACAGAATATTCCAGAGTCGATTGTTTGTGACGTGCTCGCCCTCCGACGGCTCCGTAGCTGACCTATAAGCTTCTTCTGTCGCTCTGACGTTTGTTCCCCTGCAGCGCTCGGCTAAACGGGCCGCGGGCGCTAACAGGGCATCAAACTGTGACGGTGTATCTGGCAGGAAGGCGCCGGGCAGCAGAGCAGCGGCGTGTCGGTCAGATGCCGATTGGAAGTTGCGCTGATGTGATTGGTTGCTCTCAAATCACAACGTGTGAGTGAAGGGACAAATAATCACACGTGGTGTTTTCTTCAATTATTGATCGTACGGGGGGCAAATACACAACGCTGTGTGTGTTTGTCCTGATCCTGCTGGGTTTCTTTTTTTGGGGGGGGGGGAGGGGGTGTTATGTCTTTTGTAAGACAAAAGAAGTTCTTTAGAAAATGGAGTAAAAAATATACAAAACATTTCCATTTAAATGCCCTGGGAGGCTTTTTTGCTGCTCATATGGAGAGATAACAACCTAGTTGCATCCATGTATTTAAATTTTGAAATATTCAGTGTTCTTGCTTTTTTTTTTTTTTTTTTAAGTCTGGAACATTTTCTATGTTTGGAAGCTTCTTTTCTTAAATTTTGCAGAAAAACTGAGTGGGTTTCAACAATGCTTGGCTGTGCAGCGTGCACAGATGGAGCCTCGACTTCAAGTTTCCACAGAATAAATGACTACAAATCTTTAAAAGGAGAGGGGCTACGCTTATAATAAACCAGTTATTAATCTGATTAAAGTTATTACATTTTAGATTTGAAGTCTTGCAGGTAAGTATTTCACAACAGGGTCAGTCTCAGGCGACACACACAGGGGGGATCGTGGGGGGATTATCTGCTCATCTTCCGAGAGAGAGGGGTGGTCCCATCGACTTGTCACTGACAGGAAACACTCACCACTCACCACAAACGTCTTCTCCCACCCAGAGCACACACACACACACACACACACACACACACACACACACACACACACACACAATCACCTTACATGCACCCGACCATCACAACAGCCATCAAACATGACGCTTTTATTTATGTGCTATTATAGCCCACGTGGCGGTGACAGCGATGGGGAAATACTCCGACGAGTGTGAAAAAAGAACACTTGCACATGCGTGTTTGTGTGTGTGTGTGTGTGTGTCGGTGTGTGTGTGTGTGTGTGTGTGTGTGTTTTCCCCTCACTTCGGACCGGGAATTCCCCTTTGTTTTTTTCTCCGCAGAGGGGACTCGGCGCTCGTGTCCCGGCAGAGATCACACCTCGGCTCTGGAAACTTCTCTGATCCTCTGTGCTGTTTCCCCGTTTGGGTCTTTGATGTCTCACTAAGGTTCGGCTCGTCATGACCCCCCCCCCCCCCCCCCCCTCCGAAAACAAACCGTTTAATGTCATTCGTTGCATAAGAGATGGTGACATCACCGGCCTCCTGTGTGAAATATATTCAGATCGAACTCGTCTGTTCTGCCATGGAGTGACAGAAAAGTCCAACGAGGGGATTTCCATCATTTCACCGATAAGAGTTTGTTTGTTTTTCCTCGGGGAGACGCAGCACATCACTTTAATGGATGCATATCTGCTCAGCTGTTGATGACTTTTTTTTTTATTTATTTTTTTTGAGTGTGTTTTTTTTTTAAGTAAAAGTAAGTCGTGAAACTGGGCGACAGGTTCAAGTGCGCTGATCTCCACGCACGTCACGCTGCCGCCTGTTGAACTGTCAGCGTCTGATGGAGAGGACACTCGAGGAAAAGTCAACGAGATGTTCTCCCGTTTTAGAAACAACGCACGCTGAGCGAGCGAGCGAGAGAGAGAGAGAGAGAGAGGTGCCACAGACGCAGAGTGACATTTTGATTCTACTTAGTTTGGCTCTGAAAAACTCTCTGCACTTCTCTCTCTGCGTCACCGTGTCGAGAAAGATTTGTTCCATCATGTCCAAGATTTATTTTGGTAATCTTCGTTGGAAAAAAAAAATAAAAAATCTTTGTTTCTTTTTACTGTAGTTGGATTATTGAGAAACATGAGGGCAGAAAAGATGTTTGAAGCTTTTAGAGATGATTGTGTTTTTATTTTCACAGCGCCATGTGTCTGTGTGTGTGCAGGTGGACAGGTGTGTGTGTGTGTTAGCATTGTTGGAAATCCCCCACCGAGTCCTGTCAGCTGTCCGTCAGTTGACTTTTTCTGCCTGAAGCCAAAAACTGTTTTTTTTCCCCCGACAACAACAAAATGCAGTTGTGCTAAATCGTGCCTCCTGGTTTTGATATGTTTACATGGTGAACGATTAACGCAGCTTCTAAGGCCTGTTAAATACAAATAAATGAAATACAAATAAAATACTGGGGGGGGGAATATTAGGATGGAAAATTATGCAAAACCAGGTTTTAATGAGTTAGTCGTGGTGGCTTGCAGACGCGTCACTCCCTCCTCTGATTGGCTCGAGGGGAACTCTCCGGAGAATATCCTGTATTTTATAAATGAGCTCTCCTCAAGTGGACGGGATGTTCCCGAGTCGAGAGAGAGTGCGCCTCGTGCTCACATTTAAAGAACGATGTTTGACTGAATCACGTTTTCACACTCAGACTCCGACTTTAAAAAACAACAACACATGTTTAATTGGTTAACAGGACTTTAACATGCTTGCAGGTTTGGCTCCTCCTCCCGGTGCCGAGGTCAGGATGTGATTGGACCGGCTGATTGCTAACACCTGCTGTGAGCTTTGAAGTGCTAATTTGACTAATTATGAGCAGAAGAGTCCTGAGACATTTCTCCACGCTGCGACGAATAAGAAGACAAAGTGACTTTAACCGTGTGTGTGATGTGTCCACTCAACTGGAACATGAAATGTGGAGGTGGGACGTTTTGACCTCCTTCCTGCAGCTCTCGGCCAGGTGTGGGCAGGTGAACCAGTCGGCATGATTTGCATCTCTCTCTAAAAGCTGTCAGGCGTTATTTTTCATTCCTCATTTTTTTTTCTAAGCGTCCATGAAAACAAAACATCGAATGCTTTATGAGAACGGGTTTTGTTGTCCCTGATTCAAACCCTTTACGCGTGTCCTCCCTCCCTTCGCGACCTCAGGCTCTCGTGTCCTCGTAATGTGGATGGCGAGTTGTAAGAACTTTCTTTTCATCACGCCGCAGCCTTTACAGCGAGCACATCTATTGACAAACTGCCCACGGAGCGTTTTTTTACACATCAGACCTGTTGACATGTCGAAGCAGAAAAGGCACATCAAATGGAGACGTGCAAAAACCATCAATAATCAAAAGCACGACGCCTGTGTGCATCACTCTCACAGACGCACAACACATCGTCTGACACGGGGACACGACTGATCTGAGTCCATCAAGATAAATCTGAAAAGTGTATTTGACAATAATAGGCTTGAAAACAGAATTTCATTAATCTATCTGATGGTTTATGCTCATGAGCAGGTTTAATTAATAATTAAAACTCCCTGATGTTTGGACATTTTCATAACAGGAGAATAGAAATCACAGCTTGGTAAGACGACCAGGCGCTGCCTCTCCACTTCCTGCAAATCCTTCAAAAAAAACAACAAAAAAAACAAGTCTTCAATTAGAATTGAAGGGAACAAAATGTTGAAAATGATGAGTCTCAAGTTCATCGTTCTTCTTCTGAGGATTTGCCTGCACGGTCACGTGATGATTCACGTCACCTGTTTCCGGTCGAGTATTACGCACGCGTCACGAACCCACGAGGAAGAGAGAAGCAGAAGATGAACGGGGCAATACAAGGTCAAAGATATTTGGCTTCAAGGTGAAAGTACGGCGAGTGGTTTGCAAGGCCAAAAAAAAAAAAAAAAAAAAAAAAGACTATGAGGCGACTTGCAATAAAGAAATGAGGCCGTTAATAGAATAGAAGTCCTTAAAGTTAGAGAACACACATTTTAAAATAGACACCTGAAGTGTGTGACTGCAACATCAAAATAAATCAGCAATGAAAGAAAGAGAGGAAAGTGTGCAAGGTGGAAACTCTGCAAACACAAACTGCTGTTTATTTTTAATTTAAAAAAAAGTCTGATGAAAAGTCTGCAGACTTTCTTTGTATTGGCTGAATGTTGTTTTCTTTCTGTGAGGCACAGGTGAGAGAGACACACCTGCACTCACACACCTCCTCTGAATGTGTACCCCTCTCTCTCTCTCTCCGCTCCCACCTCCTCCCCGGGGTTACATATTACCCAGCATAATGTCAGCGTCTGCTCCTCCTCCCCGCGTACTTAACCTCGAGTCTCACCTGTGTGCTTTCTGGGATGACAGCCGGAGAAATCCCTGCAGCGCGGCCGGACGCTGCGGGGCTTCATCCGCTCGGGCCGATGTGTGCGCGGAGGAGGCGGAGGACTCATGGGAAGACTTCTCCCTTGGAAGTGAAGCATGGTCCACCTTTGTGTGTCAGCTCTGCCTCTTCTCTCCAGCTGCTTCCACGCCCACGCCATCCTCTACCCCGCGTCCTTCCCCGTCTCGCTGCTCTCCTCCTCCTCCTCCTCCCTCTCCGCTCGACATCAAAGCGGAGAAACACACGAACACAGTTGTCTTTTAGATGTGGTGCAAAATTTAGCCGAGCAGAGAGAGTTGGTGTTATCGGAGGGTTGCAGTTTTAAATCCCCTTTTGATTTTGAGATTACGTAACATTACATAATGTTATCTGGAGAAAAGAACATTCGGGAGGCGTTCTGACCTTCATAAAGCTTTGACACAACTTCGATTCCAGCTCCCCTGATATTTCACAGATAAATACAGCTTAATGCATCGCCGCGCTGAGAATACTGACGACTAAAAAAAGAGTAGGAACCGTGTGCAAAATGGAGCACTTTGACTTCACCTTGAAGGGAAAAGAAAGAAAAGCACGGAGATGTTTAGAGCAGCTTAGAAACGACTGACGGTACAAAAACAAAGTGCAAGTGCTGAGATGTTTTGGTCGTGTTTACCTTCAAGTAGAAACGTCTTGGGTAGAGAAATGCCACAACTGCAGTTCCTTGATTGGCCACTAGAGTCCGTCTACTGCAGTGAGTCCATGCCCAAAGAGCCCCATGTTAAAATGTCCAACTTTACAGCCTGGTACTAAATCAGTTTGGGTCTCTGGTCACCTGTTTTACATTAATATTAAGGCTGAAAGTGCTATAGCGTTAAAGGGGCGTGGCCTCTTTGAGTGACAGATGGGAGCTTCTAGCTGTCTGCTAGGTTTCCCTTCAGTTAATTCAGTCACTGACCTTTAACCTCTGGGCCTTGTTTGTGTTGTCGGAGCCTTTAGGAGATATTTTCATGTCAATAAATAATCTGTCGTGCTGTGTTTTTTTTGTTTTTACAGTTTTAGCTCTCCTTTTTACAACCAGTCAAATTCTAGCGTTATCTTTATTTACATGTTAGCACCAATTAGCAGTTATCTGGGTCTGTGTTCACCATCAGTGTTTCTCATACTTTGGATTACTTCTGGTCCATTCATGGAAGACGGGACGGTTGTGTTTGAAAAAGAAAAAGACAGTTGGACTTCCCCCGGGTACGTGGCATACGTTCGCCACTTTCTCTCCCCGCGTAGATTTGAGCAAGCTAGCAGTGAGCCCACTACGTCTCTCAAACTCTCCTCGGTCAGCGACCACCACACATCACATCTCACACTGTGAGAAAGGAGAAGGCTGATATGGGCTCGTTTGTCATCCAAAGAATTAGCCCTGATAACTTTGTACGCCCGCTTTCATCCAAATATTAAAACGATTGGCTCCAGAAAACAAACACGGCGCCAAAACACTTCAGACTGGATGAGTGAAGTCATGGTGGCTACCTCCATTCTTTGTGTCCTGTGTGTTATCAGTCGAGACGTGAAGGAAAGGAAACATGAGAGCTGACAGAAGGGGGGAATCCCCCCGTCATCCATCTCCCCGTGTCTGCTCTCTATCTCTTTTCTCTTTATTGTTATCTTCATTTTTAACCGCGCACACAAATCTCTTCTTTTGCCAACCACACCCAGCATGTCAGAGCAATACATTCTTACAGCGAGCGTTCACAATCAGGGCATGATTGTTTGAAGGCTGCTGTGGTACCTGAATATCAGTGTACCAATTCACCTCAAGAGCCCATCGCTGCTTCTCTTAACAGGAGCTCGTAATGAAAATTGTAGGTTTTCAGAGCCAGGAAAGAAAAGAAAATGAAGGAAAAATGTGAAGAGAGCTGTTTGGTTTCCAAGCAACAGTTAACGCTGGGTGCAGCGAGCGAGAGCTGCAGGGTGGGTTCCTGAGTTACATGTTTCTGCCTTCTCGTCTCCACATTCTCTTCCTGAGGAATTTGACCCCCCTGACCTCTCTGAATATGTCTGGATTTACCCTCCCCTCCGACACACAATCACAGCACACTGTAATGGAAAGCTTTTATGAGAGCAAATCCAACTCCCTCTTTATTTTTAATTTTTTTTTTTTATTTGCAGACGTAGCCTTGAACACAAAGCCACGAGTTGTGGATCGGACATGAAGGCTGATTTAAAGCCTCTTTTGATCCAAACTTAAATTGCCGTGATTGGCCGGTTTGCACCGAGTGAAGGTGCATCGCTTGCGGTGTTCAGGTGCAGATCGAATAAGGACAAGACTGGAACAAAACGCTCTAAAGCCGACCTTTCAATGAAGATCCGGTTGTTAAAAAAAAAAAAAGCATTGTATTTATCTCTCAAATTAAGAGAGTATTCTCCAGAAAATATTTTAAAAATACGCTAGAATGAAATAACAAAAGGGAAATAAATGGAATAAATCTGCTGTTGTAATGAATTGCTACTGCAGCGTGATCAGCTCTTGAATCTTCTCTGCAGAACTCTTTACAGCTGTGCACACAGAGTTCAAATCCGTACGCACAGTTTACAAAATGTAAACTGTGCGTACGGATTCTTTATTTATTTATTTGTTGCCTTTCATCTTCTTCATAGTTCCGTACTTTACACAACATGCTTTTTTTTTTTCATGGTGCTCTTCTGCAGCGTCTGGTTGATTTGTGAACAATGCAACGCGAGGAAATCTTGTCACACACCGTGACACCAAACTAGCTAAACGAAGCCTCAACATAGTTAGTGTTGGGGTCGCCGGTGGCGCAGCGGCAGTGCGCGCGACCCCATGTATTGAGGCTCAGTCCTCGCGTGCGGGCGGCCCGGGCTCGCGTCCGGCCTGTGGCCCATCTCCCTCATGTCTCTCCCCCTTTCCGACTCTATCCACTTTCCTCCATCTATAATAAAGGCATGAAAAGCCAAAAAATAAATTAAAAAAAACAAAAAAAACATAGTGTTGATCTGAAGAGACGTAATCATCAGATGGACATAAAATCCTTATCTGAAACTAAAAACAACGGAGCCATCGGGTACGACAGTGAAACAGAAAAAACGACTAATGCATGCCTTTAATTTATTTTGTATTTCAA
This sequence comes from Symphodus melops, assembly GCF_947650265.1. Taxonomy (NCBI): domain Eukaryota; kingdom Metazoa; phylum Chordata; class Actinopteri; order Labriformes; family Labridae; genus Symphodus; species Symphodus melops. The sequence continues at coordinate 1,376,256 of NC_136702.1, read as the reverse complement.
ATGTAATTTTTATCCCATGTGAGCTGTATTTTATTCTACTGTGCAGCACTGTGGTTGTTTTAAAGGTTGGAGTTGCATTGGATGCCTCTTTGCAGCAGCAGTGTGCGAACAGCGTTGCAGCATTACAACAGGATTTGAGCTTCTGACCTGAGAACGCCATCCCAGGAAAACAGTTGCAGGAAGAATGCAGTTGAATTATTAACGTCTGTATATGTGCACATTTAATCTCTCATGTATTGTGCAGAACTCTTTGTACAGAAGGTTAAGCAGACAGAAAAAAAAGGAGGCGTAAATGTTTTGCAGCGTTCTCTGTTAGTGTTAGAGAGTTTGTCAGAGGAAGAGGAGATACTGTGTGTTTTTCTTGCTCATGCCTGCAGTGGAATGAAACATGGAGGTGTGTGGAGGACGATCAGACAGAAGGCCATCTGAGAGCACGGTACACACTCCATCTGGACGCACATTCGCTGTGAAAAACAGTGTGAAACAAGAAGAAAGAGGCACACATACAGAAGGTGATATTATCATTTAGAATTTTAAAAAGCAACCTGTAAAATATCTTCCGCTCTCACTTCTCCTCCTGACTTCATCTTTTAAATCGGAGGATTCATACTTTACATAATTTCCACTTGCATAATATAACAGAGATGTCCATCTTCTCTAAATTATACCACGGACAAATGTGACGTTGATAAATTTAATAAATGCAACAACAAAAAAAAGGAGAACGTACAGAAGGGGGGAAAAACACAATGTAGACCGAGCACAATTAAATCCCGCCCACACTGGTGAGAAAATTTATTCTGTGCTGTCCTTCGACTTTGCATTGTGTGAAGAGTCCTCCTCGCAACTTTTGTCTGTGAGCAAACAACAGGAAAATGTCTAAAAGACGCCGTTTGGTGGGATGCACGACCAGCGCGGAGAAGAATACCAGCGTGTTTTTTTTGGTTATTTTTCTTTTCTCCAATATTCGAAGAAAAAAAAAAGAAAAAAACAACAACGAACAAGGAAAAAAGTGAAAACAAGAAGTGAAGCGTCTGCTCGAAGAACAAACAAACCGCTATGACCTGCTGCTTTCAAAAATAGTGCTAAATATGAATCACTGGCCATCGGATCATTACTACGAGAGAGACAAAATGAAGAGACTTTGGGAAAAGCAACAAAATTAACAGAATATTGAAGAGTTAAGAAAAAAACGTTTCACCACTGCGAGACGATTGTAAGCGTCAACCCGGCGGTTTTTAAGCTAGCTACAGACGTGTCGCTCATTGACATTAAAAATCTGTTTTTTAAAAACGTCTTGGACAAAACAAACAGCAACACAAGTATCAGAGGATCAGACAGACGACGAGCAGCCAACAAACACAAAAACACATCCTGCGATAACCCTAACCCTAACAACAAATGTTTGTCAGGACGATCCACAAATCATCTACCGCCAGATGTCTCCGCCTCCAAGTCAGTTAACTTCCTCTTAAAAGTGTCCGACGAGAGAAGTTTGTTAAATTTTAGTTCAGTTTGTGATTTGTTCAAAGTAAACACCAAACATTAATTTAAACACGTTTTTTTTTTTCGAGCTCCGTTCTGACGATTGGAACAGAAGACAAGAAGAAGTTCTGGCATCAAAGATTATAAGAAGAAGCACGACCTCTGTAGCGACCCCAGCAAGCGAAATGTCAAGAGGAAATCCTTCTTCAGTAAAGATTATAAATTCATATCCTGTTAAGTTTGACAATATCAACGTCTCACTGAAGAAGAAGACGGTGTACCTGATAAATCCCACGGAGGGGAATTCAATCGCGTGGTGATCGTCACGGCTTATTCAGGGTTTCACAGATCAATGGAGCACACCTGTTAAAACTACGGACACCATCATCACCTGGTGAAATGTCCAAACATGCTGGACTCCATTAGAAAAGAACAATGAGACAGCTTCCGGTTGGATTTGATTGTTTTAGATGAAAAATGCAAAGAATCAGTCGCCAAGTATGTTTGAAATAATGCCTGTTTTGATCAATAAAACTGTCTGCCAGTTGAAATGTCTCGATATGAACCATCACATCTCATTTCATGAAACTTGTCATTTTTGCTGCATATTTTTGTCAATAGAAATGAATGAAATCAACGTGCTGATATTTGAGTTTCCTCCCTCTCCTTTCTTTACTCTTGCGGTTCCATTTCCAGAGGATGCATCTTGGTCATGTTTCGTGGCCCCTCTGTGCACTCTGGTCTTTGTGGGCTCCTCTGCAGAATCGGCCTCGCTGCTCCCAATAAACCCGATATACTGCAAATCCAGAACTTTGTGTTAGTGAGCTTAATGAAGAAGAGGCGTGTGGAAACGTGACTTCATGCTGTGTTTTGGGAGATGGTCGTGCGTGTTACTTTGTGCATCAGCTTCTTGTGCATGTTGGGAAATATGTTGACTGATGTTGAAAAACTTTGGGGGAATAAAAACGTTTGCTTTCTAATAACGTCCTTTGTTTTCTTTCATCGCGGATGCGAGCATGAATTCAGCCCGTGCATAAACCACACCCACACTAAAATCGTATCACCCTAAATCCTGCACCCTCACACACACATGTACACACACATTATTGCAGAGGTGTTGAGAGGGTTGACCTGTGGCCTCCTAATCAGAGCTCAGTGTGCTTCACTCTGTTATATAAGGGTGCAGCGAGTGCTAGTCAGATCCTCCTACAGATGCCTGAGCTGTCACGACTAACGCGGATGTTCTCCATCCATCCACTCAGCCCGGCGAGCGCAGACTTCACCTTAGCCTCTGCTCCACACACACACACACACACACACATTTAGTTTAGTTGGGCAAAAAAAATAAAAAATCAACCCTCACATTTACAGGGCGCATATGCTTCCCACAAGTATGTAAAACAAACCTGACCAATAAAAAAGAATTTATGAAATGGATTGTGGATGGAGGGGAAGAAGTTCAGAGAGGAGGCAGAGCTAAAATCAGATCCTCCCAAACGAGCGAGGACAAACACCTACAGAGCTAAACGTTTCTGCTTTGTGCTGAGACCATCGACTCCTGCTCATTCTACAAATCCCTCAGGTCCCACTCTCTTTAAGATGGATTTTTCCGGTCTCAGGGAAGAAAAAAAAAAAAAAAGGGTTATTCCACCACAGGCCTGCAGCAGCCTCTGGGACCCGGGTACCTGCAGGCTCTTAGAAACCAGTCGCTGAGAATAGCAGAGCAGCTCCTGCCCACCATGTGATGTTCTCATGCAGCGCTGTCTGCAGGGAGAGAGATGAACCCTGATGAATAAATATGAAGATAACCTGCACCTCTCTGCTGCACTCGCTCTCTTCCCGTTCCCCATATGGTTCCACTGAAGAGAAGGAGAGGAGGAGAAAAAGCTCTGATTTTCAAAAGAAGCCTCCGGGCCATTGTGTTGGTCTGTGTGCTTGTGCATGTGTGTTTTTTATTGCTTATGTGTGTATCTTAGCATCTCTCTTTGTGTGCAGCCATCTGAATGTGTGCAGAAGCATCGGTGTGTAGTTGTGTGTGTGTGGGCGGCTCTGTGTAGGAGTGTGCTGTAGCTTTTTGACAGAGCCTCCAGTAGCATGTATTTGTGAATCTTTTGTTTTATTCCCCGTCTCCTCTTCGGTTCGGCAGTGATCGCACCTCACTGTGCCGCTCGAGTGCTGCAGCCCTGAACCGAAGACCAACACAAAGGTTCCTTAAAAGACTCATTTCCACCGGCCATGCTGCATCACCCCGCAGAGCCGAGTGCTGACAGTGATGACGAGCAATTTCTATACATGCATCTCTTGTAGAAAAAAAAAAAAACAGGACGCAACCATGCAACCTTTTTTTCTTCCTCCCTTTTTCTTCACAGATAAACTCAACAAATGAGAAACACTCGGAAAGCGTCGACCTCAAACACCGAAGCCGAACCTGTTGCTTACGTGAAACATGTAAATTCTTCGACACAGCAGAGGCTGGCACACTTCCTGGGCTCGGCGGAGTAGGAAAGAGGTGTGGGTGGGGGATCCATCCTGTCAGGGCCGTGCTGTGACTCTCAGGTCTTTTTGCAGATGCAGGGAAAGAAGAAGCAGAATGAAGTGCTGCAAAGACGACGGGGACTAAACAACATGATGTGATGCACTTCATTGTCAGCCTGGGAACATTTATATTTAACAGAACAGAACCTGATGTGACCCCTGAATCAACCTCTTGACTTTGACAACCTCTCACTTCTTTTACACTTTTATATTCCCAGTGTGATTTCTGTGTATTTTGTATTTGGATGCATTTATTTTTACTTCTTTTGGCCCTTTTGGGACTAAAACTCCTGCAAACAACTAAAACTCCAATTAACAACCTCGTGAATCGACATCCTGACAAATTCAAAACTAATTTAAAACTAAACTGAAAACTAAAAGTCAAATTTAAATCAGATAAAATCTGAGGACATATTAAAAAACTATCCAAACATTCGAACAGAGAAGTTCTGATGATTGAAAGGAAACAGTCTGGAAGTCACAGCTTGATCCTCTTCTGTTCGTGTTTTAATTCCAGTGAAAACATCCAAAGTCTGTCTCACTCACACTAACAGATTTACAGGATTATTTAAAGACATGAGGGGAGCATACATTTTTATAAGCGTGTAGTAGCGGTGCAGCGTAAAGAGCACAAGCGCTGCCATGCATGTCTTCTTCGTCTTTAACTGCTTTGTCTGTTTTTGATGGATTCTCTAAATGTGTCTCCATGCTGAGATCACTCAGTGCTTTATGAACGTGCCAAAAAGACTCTTAAAAGCACATTTAAAGACTTCATGTAATGAATAAAAGCACAAGCAGCTCATAACATTAAGTTATTAACAAAAAAAAAAAAACAGAGTCAACCCTGAATCTAGCAGAGACTAGCAGAGTTTGATGCACGCATGTACGGACAGGATTTATGTTGGAGTCATTATGAGCTGATCAGCGCAGGTTCAAGTTACACTTTGAAGTCAAGGTGAAACAATGACCACCCACCTTTGAATTTCTTATTATAGCTCTCTTCCTGTGTGATCATGAAGGAAACATGCTGTGTTGAAGCTTCTCTGACAACAATGCAGCAGCCAGTATGTCCTCCTTCTAACTTTAGATTCTGCTCCTGAATGCTCTGGATCTGATTGGACCGGAGAAGGTAGGCGGGGCTTTGAAGGCTGTTTTGGAGGCCCCTGGGTTTGCCAGATATGAGAGCAGTTATCAGGTGAACAGGTGTTGCAGCGATGGAAGCGGGCAGTGGAACTGCTTCAGATAGAAGTGATTGTACCCGAGCTAAAAAGCCTCTGCATGTTTCTAATAAGCTCCAGCAGCAGAAAGCTGCTCAAACTAGGATCAATGTTGGAGATGAAACATGGAGAGAGGTTAGAACGCAGAAAGCTTTACAGACCCATGCAGAGCTGGCTAAACACTGAAGCTACAGTGTCCACCACATGCTGACCTGGCTAAACGCTGAAGCTACAGTGTCCACCACATGCAGAGCTGGCTAAACACTGAAGCTACAGTGTCCCACCACATGCAGAACTGGCTAAACGCTGAAGCTACAGTGTCCACCACATGCAGAGCTGGCTAAACACTGAAGCTACAGTGTCCACCACATGCAGAGCTGGCTAAACACTGAAGCTACAGTGTCCACCACATGCAGAGCTGGCTAAACACTGAAGCTACAGTGTCCACCACATGCAGAGCTGGCTAAACACTGAAGCTACAGTGTCTCTACATGCAGAGCTGGCTAAACACTGAAGCTACAGTGTCCACCACATGCTGACCTGTGTGAGAGGAGGGGGGGAGACAGCTCTCTGTGAGGATTAGAGTTTAGACTGCAGTACTCATTTTAAAGCTACAGACTTCTCCTTTAATGTTTATGGTCATCCATTTTAACAATGAACTCTCTGTTGATGGCATTTCTTTGGCATCCCGTGTTTAAGCCTTTTGAAACATGTTTTTCCTTAAATTTGATTCAGATAAAAGCGGCCGATTAATCACTAATGAAACTTAATATTAGTCGCAGTTCTTATGACATGAACTTTGTCTGTGAGAAACCCCGGTGGGTAATTCTCAGGGGAATCCCCCCCAGAGTATAAATAATGACAAATACAAACTACCTCCAATTTCCACAAATTATTCGATGTCTCCGGGTAACACAGCGCCGTGCAAACAGAGCTTAGTCTGCAGACATTCATCATCCAGCAGCCCTTCATCTCGCCCTCGCTTCTGAATAAACGATAGCAGCCTGTGATAATTCATGTTGATTATGCTGCAGTTTTAGCTTGACAAATATACTCCAGGGGAATAAGAGACAAACTGTGTAATGAGTCAGGGTCTGGTCCAATCTGTAGGCATCAGGGTTCCTCACTGCAACGCTGTGTGAAAGGTCGATCTGTCGTCTGTATGATCAGCCTTTTACATCACTTGATAACTGACAGAAGGAGAGAGGATACAGCAGCTGACGGAGGATTAGCTTCTGTTCCCATGAGAGCGAATTCACCCGGCGTAAAACAGTGTGAGAATAAAAACATACTGGGATGTAAAGACTACAGATGAACATTTAATTGATTTGATTATTCGTCCTGACGCTGGTAAAAGTCACCAATTATTTTTGTCTTCACAAACCTATTTTAAAAACAACAACATGACGCAAAAAACAAACAGAGGCAACTGCTTGTTAACAGGTAGCTGCTTGGGGCCCCAGGCCAGTAGGGGGCCCCCCAACGGATGATAAACTTTAAACCAAGGCATTGCCTTAAAAAATGTACACATTTTGCAATGACAGTAGGAAACCTCCCTAATGGGGCCCCATCTGACAGCACTCACTCTCAATGGCCTGCTAAGTGTCGCGTGCATTATTGCTGTGAAAATAATAAAGGATAGCTGAATGTTTGCCGAGGGCCCCAACAGGCTTTAGAAGCGCCCCTGTGGGCCAGGCGAGACAGATGTGATGCTCGTTTGCTCAGGGTGGAAACGATTTTGTGAAGAGGGGCTAAACGCGCAGTGTGCACATTCCTCCACCAGGGGGCTCTCAATCAAAACGATAACAAAAGACGACGTCGTCGAGGCTGAGCGAGGAATCATGGGAGTGATTCTCTCTGCTGTGAGATCGAACGAACACAGAAGCACAAAAAAACAAGAGTACGGCAGCTCACGCTTCAACAGACGCGTCCCGTTATTCCTCGAAAACTGAGGATTTATCTCGCCTTGGTAACTGTTGGAAATATTCGATGTAATGTAAGTACAGTCACATCGGCACACTCAGTGAGGGCTGCACATTGCACGGTTATGGTGAGCGACGTCGGTGTATTCACGTGTTTTAGTAGTAAAAAAAGGGGCAAGCGAGGACAGGAAACCAATCATCATTAGAATATCTGAGACGCCATAAGCTGGAGCAAGGCGCACAGTTTGCCTCGGTTAATTTTTCCATTAAAGAAGAGAACTCGAACTGTCGGAGCGATCGGAGGCTCAAGCGTGACATCATGGTGAAAGCATGAAGCAGAATCGTTAAAGAGTCTTTGTAATTATCCGTTCTGATGTTTACATGGCGGCACCTTTATGTCTCTACGTTTTGTTGTGTGTGTGTGTGTGTGTGTGTGTGTGTTTCTGTGTGTGGCATTGAACGCTACAAAAACCAGTTCATGAACGCCGGAGAGATCAGAGAGCGACGTACATCGCCCCATGCAGCGAGATGTGAAGTCAATGATGTGTTGTGTAATAATGGAGGCATATTTCTGCCTCATTTGTGCTGCGAAAAAACTCCCGGGAACTCGCAGCTTCCACACTTAATGCAGCTGATCTGCACACACACACACACACACACACACACACACACCGCACTGCAAAGACACAGCAACAAAAAAACAATTACTCACGGGATAATGTGTGTGTGTGTGTGTGTGTGTGTGTGTGTGCGGTTAGCCTTGTGCCAGAGACGATATGGAACCAGAAGTAGAAAGCTCAAGAGGTCAAAGAAATATGATGTTTCTGACGACGCACAGTGACAGCCTCGGAGAAGCTGTGAACACACACACACACACACACACACACACGTCTTTTAAAGGAAGGGAACATTGGATTGCTGAGCTCAAGGCCTTCAATGCAGAGCGGCCGTATGAGTGCGTGGGTGGCGGTCGCCGACTGGCGCTGCGTTAGTAGGCGGGGGAGAGATATATTAACAACAAGAACGGCCATATATCCTCAATTACCAGGGCTTCTGCTCTGACAGCTCTTCCTCCAGCGCTTAGCCGAAGGTCCTCTGAGTTCATTTCACCTGCTCTGTCACCTAGACCTCCACCTCCACACCTCATAACAACCCTCTCCATGGGGGGGGGGGGGGGGGGGGGGGGGGGGGGGGGGGGGACAACACAGACTAGGGGGGGTTATTTTCTGTAACACACTGGCAGCTGATGATTTGTTGGAGCAGACTCGAGGCGAGTGATTTCTTTGGGGTCGGATGAGATGCAGACGGCCGATTGGAGATGGAGGGAAAGTCACCTGTGATGTCATCGCTCACCTCGCCTGCTCCCAGCGAGTCGAAGCCGTGCAGCTCCTTTGCACAAGTAACATCTCTTGTGAATTGGTGCAGTGCAAATCAAGATTTATCTTTTGCTTGTCAGGTGACCTTGACAGTTTTGAAAGATGCCTTTAGATAAAATGCAGTATTATTATTATTATTATCTATCTATCTATCTATCTATCTATCTATCTATCTATCTATCTATCTATCTATCTATTATTATTATTAAGATTGATTGGTTGGTTGGAAATATTTTAACACCTTCTGTGTTCATGATTCTCATCAAACAAAAATACAGTGACGATGGAGGTTGGTTTCTCCTTCACATTAAACATCAGACACGCGGCTGCAGGAGCTGGGAATCAAACCCCCAACCTCCCCGTTGAAAGACAACTGACTCTACAACCGCTGTCGCTTCTGTGACTAAAAAAGAAAGAGGATGCAAAGTGAAGTCAATGCAGCAAGTGAAGAAACTTTTCCAACCTGAATTCTTACTTCATGATCCGATCAGAAGAAAAAATACCAAAAAAATAATAAAGGGAAAGGAATGTGTCTTACACATGATTCATTAAGTTCCACAGAAAAACTCGACTTCAGTGGGTAAAAACCCGAGCCCGGGGGAAAAGCACAAAGGGTTAAAAAGGTAAGATGGAGATGAACGTATGAGTCTGGACTTGAGGAAGCCGAGACATTTTGAGTTTTTCTGTTGTTTGCTAAATGAGGTGATGATATCCTCATTTCATTTGTGGTATGTCAGGAACATCATGGGGGCGAGCAGCTTGGCCAAAGGGTATGTCCCATTCTTTTGCTATGTGTCAGGAGTGTAAGCGTGTGTGTGTGTGTGTGTGTGTGTGTGTGCGCCTGCATACTGTGGATTCCTGGTGTGCAGGTTGCATGTGTGAGCAAAGAGAAAGCACCTGGTTGAGAGGTGAGTCACAGACGCAGGTAATCGCTCTGACATTTAATTCTAATGAAGCACTGGGAAGATAATGGTACCTGTTGGCATTAGCGCGCACACACACACACACACACAGACACACACACACACTCATCCGCAATCAAAAAAAACAAACAACAAGCGCACACACATAAAAGGCGCTCCTCAACACTTAGCACTGTAAAACCTGTGCTTAAGACCCTGACTCATGCACATTAAGGCAGAAAACGCGGAGGAGGGAGAAGTGTATCGAGGCCTCAGACGAGACAGTCAAAAGGACACTTAGGCAGCCAAACAGAGCCAGCAGCAGCACTAACAGGTGTCAGACTGAAGGGGGGGGGGGGGGGGGGGGGGCGATGAAGGGAGAGGGTGAAGAGGTGACTAATGCAGGGGATGCTGATTAGCTTACTTGAAAAGACTGAGGGTTGGAGAGAAATGGAAAGTGAGGAGATTTATGGAGAAACTCGGATCTCACTTTGGAGAAACAGAGAATATTCTCGGAGGTAATCCTGCGCTGAGATGATTCTCTGCGCTCTGTGACTTCATGCAGAGGTTCGTCGACTGTACGACTCCAGCAGCATGAGATTCTGTAGATACCTTCATGTTTGGTTCTGTTTCTTTGTAAATGGTAAATGGACTACTCTCTTTTACACTGCAGGTCACACCTGCACATTCACACGCTGGTGGTAGAGGCTGCTGAGTAAAGAGACCAACTCATCCACTCACACACATTTATACCCGTGTACACTATAGCCACTTTGTGTTAGCGTACTACATACATGTTCCTCCACCTGCAGGGACGAAAATACCAAATTTGGTTCAGTTGGAATTTTAACTCATTACAAGCAATGAAGGCCTCGTTTTGTTTTTTGCTTTTGATGGAATTCAATGTTTCTCTGGATTTGTCAAGTTGATGCCACTTCAAATTACAATATTTGGAAATTTATGTCAAGAAATTAGGCAAATACACCTGTTGACATTCGATGTTTGAGGTTAGAGATGAAACGTAAAAGCTTTGCCATCTATGCTGAGTGCTAGTTAATTAGCTCATTAATTAGCAAGCTCACTATTTTGTGTACAACAGCATGAGAGTCCAGAATCAGGGAACTTAATAAAACCGGTCCTCGTATCACTAAAGCTTGCCGACAATCATCCCTGCAGGGGCAAACGCTGAGCTAACACGCCAGCTAGCTGCTAATTCGTGCTAACATGTTTAATTGTATCATTTAATTGTGTTTGAACGTGATTGGTTGTAGAATTTGACTCTCTGCTCTGTTAAGGCATCCTCATCGGTCAACATCCACCCTGAGAACGTGAGTGCCCAGACAAAGGCGTTTCCATGGTAACTACAGATTCACTCGCGACAGCGCTAGTAGAAGCACGCACGTCGAATAAAGTAAAAACTGGCTGTAAATAGAGTGGAGAAAGACTGAGCACGCATTTGGTCGTATTTAGGTGTAAAGTACAAACACAACAAGACAGATCATTTGTGATATTAAAAAAAAAAAAATTCTCAGAAAGGCTCCAACAGCAGAAACACGACCCAGAGGTTAAAGTGACTGAATTAGCTGAGTGGACACCTAGCAGCTCCCACCTGTCACTCAAAGAGGCTCCGCCCCTCATTATACGTCACTTTAATACTAAGTAAAAAAGTGGCTTGTGTAAAGTACAGAGAGAGTTCTCAGGGTGGATGAACAACCTGCAGGAGCGAGCCTCTAGTGGACACTGGAGGAACTGCAGGCATTTCAGGGTTGATTTGATTTCTCGACTCGTGAGTCAGACCGGGAGCGGCTGACACATTTCTGGTTGCATTTATCTGAAAGATGGCGGGTAGGATGCAGTAAATTAAAGGGGTTTTTTTTCTATGTTGCCGGTCTGTGTATCTGCATGTACAATAATAATAATACAGTCATGCATGTGTGTGTTAGTGTAATTGTGTGGAGCTCATTAGCATGCTTAAGGTCACATATGATGTCACCTTGTTTCCCCATAGCAATGAAAGGCTTGACGGCTGATTGTGGTTCGTCTCTGACTCACTGTGGTTTCCTCTATCAGATATCGCTGTGTTTGTGTGTGTGTGTGTGTGTGTGTGTGTGTGTGTGTGTGTGTGTGTGTGTGTGTGTGTGTGTCGAGAGGATGGCCAAAGAAGTTTTCTGGTGTTGCGATGTGAGTCAGACTCGTTGCAGTCCGTCATAAATGGCAGGTTAAATGTTAGGACTCTGGGTCACCCTTCACATCGCAAAGATCACAGCTCTCCCTCCCTGTACTTCTGAGGGATTTTTTTTTTCTTGCGCCCACACAATAACACAGAAAGTACAAAAAAGCCTTCATTTATTTAACCTCTGTCAGACTTTTTTTGATGTTTTTGACGTGCTGAAGAAAAAAGAAGAAAAAAAAAACGCCCATGCGGTTTTGGGAAATTCTGCCTTTTGAATGTTTTGCTCTTTTGTTCCACCCCCCCCCCACCAACCCCCCGCCCCAGCACCACCAACAACATCCTCCAAGAACAGTCTCCATCTGCTGATTGTCAGCTTGTGCAAGGACGACAATGACTTCATGAGTGACTGTGATTGTGTATGAAAGAGTTTGTCAGAGCGAGAGAAAAAAAGGATGTTTGATAAAGAAATCCACAGCAGGCTAACAGTGCGGAGCCTACGAGAGCCCTTGAAATGTTCACTTGTTGCTCTGGTAACGGCGAGGACACGTTCAGGTGAGAGTGAGTGAAAGAGACGAGAGCACAAAACAAGATTTGCAATCAATTTAGAACATCTCTGGCGAAACTGAAGAAAAAATACATCGCAAATCGAGCCAAAGATTGATATGATATTTCCTCCAACCAGGCCGTTTTTCTTTTTTTTTTTCTTTTTACTTCAAGTATTTCTTTGTGCAAGCTTTGGTTTGCCAGAAAAAAAGCTTTTAAAAATATTATACCATGTCCCTCACGAAAATCACAGAACTGGATTTCACTGAGTGAATGCTGGAAACTACAAAAACCAGGATGACAGCACTGTTTGATTAACGCCTAATATTTGTCTTTTCTTATTAAACTACTCATTTTATTTTCCCACCATCCCTCTGTTCTCTAAATGAAACATCAGTGTTTCTGAGCTTTGGTCCAAATACAACATGAATCAAGCAGCAGAGGAGGTTTGTGACCCTGTAGAAACCAGCTCTCTCTGAACGCTCCGTTTTGGTGCGTGTGTCTCTATTAAATGCAATAAGCCCCGCCCCCCTGAGTTTTCCCCCAGTAGACATCACTCCTTCACTAGCGAGAATAAAAATGGAGGACCTGCACAAAAGTTTTGTTCCACTTCGGGCGTGGAGTCCATGCGTAGAGGTACCAGGGGGAATAGAGGGGATTTTATTCATTACCAGATTCCCACTGTGACATCACAAGGGGAGCACATTTGAAACGGAGCATTTATCTCTTTGCTGTAAGACTCCTGCAGACCGCAAGGAAAGGACTGGACGGGTTTATTTTACATGTTGTGGGTCTGTAGACTCTCATATAAAATTATTTACTTTTTTTATTGTTGTAACTATAATTATTTTCTATTTATTTAATTTAATATTCTGCAAAAGTTCCTATATTTTAATGTTGTTTCTCTGCTCTGACTGCTCGAGTGCAGTTTGCACACTTTGATGTCGTGTATGTTTTTTTTTTGCAGGATGCAACAGGTCCTGATCCTCGTCTCTGCGGGGCGGTACAGTATATTTACTCGCTCACATTTCTTTCTGCACATCGTTCTGCTGATCCTTTCACAACCACAGAAAGCCGGGCCTTCGCTCCTTTCATTCCTTTAACAGTGATTTGCCCTTACTGCTGCACAATGCTCCTGCACAACTTTTATTTTCATCATAATTTTCTATGGCAGTGTCGCATTAGTGGCCTTTGCTGTCAATACATCTTTTTTTTATTTGGGGATGGAGGAGGGGGCTTTCTTTTGGATTTTGCCCCCCCCCCCCCCCCCACACTAAACACGTCCTTGTATCTCCATTAAACATGATGCTTTTCATTAAATTCAGAGGCGACAGTCCTTTTCAGCAGGTTGTCACGCCCTCGTCATTGTGCTGCTATTTAACGATGCAAAAAAAAAAAAAAAACTTGAAAAGTGACAGTCACTTCTCAGGCGTGGACCCTTTTTTTTTTTAAACAATGATTCAATTTTACTTTTAAATGAATATGTTTTTCTTTTTTTTTTTCCTTGTGTTGCTGCAGCGTGTTTGAGTGGTGGAGGTGAAACCCATTATAAGATGTGTCGGCGGAAAGAGGAGAGAGAGAGAGAGAGAGAATGAGTGAGAGGGGGAGCGAGTGGCTCTGTGGCGTTTGATGAGTGGGCTGCCGTGCATTCTTTTAGTCTTATTCACCAAGCCGGCGTGGGCGGCTAATTCGTGTTTGCATTCACCAGGTTTACCTAAGGGGGGGAAATGTTTTATTTTATGCTGTCTTTGAAATCGATGACTAATTGTGCTCCTTTTTTTTTTTCTATCCATCTCTCTCTCGACTCCGTTTCTTTTTTCCTCCTCATCCCGCTTTTTTCCCCCTCCTTCATGTCTCCAAACACCGTCCCCTTCTGGACTCTGGATCTGAGAGTTGTGGACTCTTAAGGGGGGGGGGGGGGGGGATGCTCTTGCAAAGGTAGGATGTAAAAATGTACCGTGGGCTGCTGCAACAAACAGCTAGAAAAAAAAAGGAAAAGAAAAGGTGCGTTATACTCAGATAGTGCTGGAAAGGAGGTGAATTAATCTCTCTCACGGGAACACAAAGAGCGCAGGGGACCAATAGAGACACGGCCTTGGGGGAACCGAGGAGAAAAGAATAAAACTGACATCTTAAGAAATGGAGAGAGTGAGATTGGGAGGCAACAAGACAGTTGAGAGAGAAAAAACAGAGCGAGAGAAAGAAGTGCATTCTCCCGACGTGAGTCACTTCTGAGTGAAAGCTTTGTAATTTAAGCCACACACGGCGAGGGAGAAAGAGAGCGAGCGGGGACGATGGAGGGATTCAGACCGATGTAGATGCTTTAATCACAGCACAGCGGGGCGCTCCGATTAAGTGCTAATACACCTTTCCAGCGCAAGTCAAACTCGGACTAATTAAATACAAATGAGCTGAGAACATGTCCAACTCCTCATTATTAACTCCATCTACTTCTCTCTCCTGGTTTCTAACACGTTACCCGAACAAACCCTCCAATCAAATCACAGTCATGCTGATCTCTGTTTCCAGAATCTGCACCGAAAGTACAGAAAACGTAGTGATCAGTCAGGACTGTGGTATCGGAAGAGTTCTGGTTTCATCCTCAAGGTCACACCGCACAGGGGCGGAGCCAGGGTGACCTGATGGGGCCTTCCTGAGGAGAGGTGACGCGTGGTCAAAAAAAAGAAAGAGTCTTAGTCTTGAAGGAGTCTTTAGGGGAAGCGTGCCGTGTGCAAAAGCAATGTAAGCGTCATGCAGCGTGTTGTTGCACAGCCTTAAGAGTTGCAGCAGTTGCGTAGCGGTTGCGTGCGCCCCATGTCGGCAGGTCGTGGTCTTGCAAGCGGGCGCCCGGGGGTTCAAATCCGAGCTGTGACTCCATTCTCTAATCTCGCTCTCTGTCCTCTCTCTGAAATAAAGGCTCAGAACGCTCGCCATTATCACAGGACGTCAGGATCAAAGTCCTGACAACTTCCTGTATGAGCTGCTTCAAGTCCCGCCTCCTCTCCGACCACCAGCGACTGTGTAATGCACCGTGGTCAGGATGATCACCGCGTCCGAGTGACGAATCTGCACGTGTCCTCAAACGCAGCTCGTCCACTTGACAGCTGGTGTCAAAAAAAAAAAAAAAAATGTTAAGCAGGATTTTTTTTTGGGATAATTTTCTTGATCTGAAGGAACAAAAACAAAGACACATGTAGTGAGTCACCGCCGTGTGTGTTGATGATCCGTCACAGCGGACGTGTTGGCGATGATGCGTTCACAAGCAGCAGGTCGTTTCTCTGACCGGCGCCGTGCTGCCTCCTGTCAGGGCAGATGTAAGGAAGAAAAAAAAAAAAGGTTTAATCCGACAGACTTCAGCGAGGAGACACTGAAACGTGTTGTCACCCTCCTCTTCCAATCGGTCTGTTCCAACAGCAGTCAGTCAAACTCCTCAGATTCCCCCTGTTAGGAAATGTTGCTGAATGTCCGTTAACATGACGACCACGATTTGAAAAAGGTTCAAAATGCAGTTCTTTGGAAAAACTGAGATTTTTTTTGGTCAACATTCACATTTCGTCTGCAGACAATCGCTACATGTGACTCCCGGTTTATTCTGCACACACGGCGGTCTGGACAGATCTGATCTCTCTTATCCATCTATGTGGTGGAGCAACTTCCTGTCTGATTTATCAGCCACGATATTTTACCCAAAAAAAAAAAGTCCAATCTGAGGAAAGTTTTCAGACTTCGTCAAACAAATGTTCTCACAAATGTGGGTGCAGCTGACGGCGTGCTGTGCGTCTGTTTGTCAGGCCTGTGCAGCCGGGCGACACTTCAGATACAGAAAAACAATCAGCGTGAAAAAACCTTCAAACTTCTGATGGAACTTCAGATTTCTGTTCCCTGGCGGAGCCTCATTACTGTAATTACAGGTTTAAGAGAGTTCACTGCAAACTCAGGAACTCGTGACAAATCAGATTTAAGTGCTGGAGGTGAGCCGACTGCCTGCGACACTTAAAGCTAACTTTATTATGATGCAGACTGGTGCATTTCATCCTTCTCTTTTAAAACACTTCTTTGCTGATTTGTGTCCCACACACGGCAAACAATTGCACCGACTTTGAAGGAGGTTGCTGGTTTGAATCCCCGCCCGACAGGAGCCTCTCTGTGTGCAGTCTGCATGTTCTCCCTCGTGCGTTACGCGGGTTCTCTCCGGCTTCCTCCCACAGGTCCAATCACACGCTGGCTAGCTTACCTGCTGACTCTGAACCGTCCGTAGGTGTGAATCTGAGTTTGACTGGTTGTCCGGCCTTTGAGCAAACAGTCCAGGGTGTAACCCCGCCTCTCGCTCGATGACAGCTGGGATCCCAAACGGGAAAAGCAGAATAAATAATAGATGGCTGTCTGTCGGGTAAAGTTCCTCTAACGTCACCTTGTTAGCATCAAGTGCAAAGGTTACTCAAAGGTTACTCAAAGGTTACTCAAAGGTTACTCAAAGGTTACTCAAAGGTTACTCAAAGGTTACTCAAAGTACTCAAACTTCTCTTTCCCTAATTATTTAATGACATTTCAAGAAGTTTATTGTCATTAGTTTTACATTTTTAGTTTAACTTTCCGTCAGTCTAAGACGTGGAAGTTTTGCAGTGTTTTTGCAGTTTGGGTGTTAAAAGTCTGTTTCATCATAACTGGGACATGAGAGTCAGTTGACCGAAGTCGAGATGACCGGGCGAAAACCGACCAGTTTGTCTTTTCAATCCATAAAGGACATAAGAATGAAACGCGTCTTTAGAGTTTAAACTGTGTTATTGGATCCGATGCCTCACAGGTTCAGATGCATAAAGAGAGAAAGCTGAATCGTGAAAGTGAGCTTTATCGCCGACTTCCTGAAAAAAGGTGTCATGTTCTGTTTGAGGGGATTCCCACTGAAGAAGTCGTTTTTTTAAAGTGAGTGGGAATAGAAAGAAGAAAAAAAAAGATTGTTTTTCTCAAACTGGTTCCTTCAAACAATCAAGTTCACCTGTCGGACAAATACGGACTCTGACCCGGTTTTGAAACAGAAAGGAGGGAAATCCCATATATGGAAATGAGACACCTGTCCCAGAGAGCTTCAGGAGAAAAAAACGGGAATCTTTCCACACTCTGCAGCGCACACACCTCGCCCACAGTTTGCCCCGTGTGTGTGTGTGTGAGACTTACAGTCATCATTACTCAACCGTTGTAAGTCAGTGACGGGGCACAATCGCAGGCCGCTGGCTGAAGTCCACCTCTGTCACAGAGCCGGCCCTCGCAAACAGCCTCGGCTCGGCTCTCTGCGGTTGGCGGGCGGCTTTGATCCGCCGACAGAGAAACCGTTCCAAAGGTCACACAGGTGATAAAGCCGAGCGCGGTTACGTTCGTCTCCTCCCTGTCGCCTGGTCTTATCAGTGTGGCCTACATCCCACCAACTCAGGTCAGGCAAAGCCACGCGGCGAGCTTAAAAAAAAAAATCCTGCACAGTGCGAGTGTGAGAATCCTGTGATAAGGATTTAACCCTTTAACTGCCAGAATCATAACGATTAGAAAGGCCAGAGTCGATCTGTTGTGAGAATCTAAAAAATAATTTAGCTGAAGTTTAATAAAAAAGAAAAAGAAAACAATATTTAAAAATGTGTTTTAAGCGCCAATGAATCCATGCATTATTTTTCGCTAATCCAGGACTGGCTCGCGGTGGCAGCAGGCTAAGCTAGTTGTCCCTGCAGCCTTAAAGGTACATTTTAACATTGCAAAAGCATAAAATAAAAAAAATAAAAAGGAAAAAGAAGATATTTGATAATAAAGAAGATTATCTCTGCAATGAATGCAATCATACCGAATCCTTTTGGCCATTCATCGGAGAAATACTCTGAACTCTTTAGCGTTTTGAAATAGAATAAAATAGTGACACGTTAAGGTCACATGACCGTCCTACAGTCAGGGGGTTTTATTTCAACCGAGTTATCGAAAATATTAAAAAACATTCAGAAAGATTGCCTTGGTAGTTTCAGTGTTAATAAAGCCGAGAACTCTGTGTGAAACGTCCTTGAATTCTTTGAATGAAAACTCTCCGTTAAAAAAAAAAAAAAAAAAAGTTGAAAAAATTTGACCTTTAAAACACCGCGAGAACTTTTGTCAATGAAACTAAATTTAATAAATATGTCACTTTATGAGCTCGTGGCACGGCGAGCTCCACGACAGGACAAAGCGTTGACGTTACCGGTCACGTGAAAGGACTCGCGTGTGGCGTGTAGCAGGAGCTCTTTATTTCCATCAGCGATAAGGATTGAGACGTCAGATGTGGTTCACGGGTTAACTCGCCCCCCCCCCCCCCCCGTGAGCACACGCTCAGATCTGAGGCCGCGGCTGAGAGTTCGATAGTCTAATTGCTGACATCAAAGGCGGACTTTCACAACCATGTGACATCACCGTGCGGTACACTGGTCACACGCAGATGGTATTGACCTAAGCTACATAACCTCCGAGGACGAGAGGCCAAAATAACAGACTGGAGCTTGGTTAAGGCCCGACTATGACACAGCGTTTTAGTGCGACACTTCAGGTTTGAAGTGGCGTTTAAAGGTTCAAACAAGCAGAAGATTTATCCTCATTTGTCCTCTGATTGCAACTTTTTTTGTTTTTTTAAATGCAACATAAAACTAAGGAGGACAAATGCACATTTCTGCTCCGTTTCTATCCACACAGTATTTTTTTTTTTTATGTCTGTAAAGCGGCCGCCTTTCACGGCGGGACCTTGAACACATGAGAGTGTTCAAAGGGCTTTTTTTTTTTTTTTTTTCAGCGGCACAAGGTCCCTCTATGCCCGTGGTTTTGTGTTGTGGAGAAAAGCAGCGATGGGAGAGGGAATGCTTCAGCTTTCTCCTCTGATAGAAAGTCACATATTTGTAAAAGAAAGGCCTTTCGCAACAAGGCTGCAATCATGCTTCTTTGAAAAGACAGCCTGCCCTTTGGCCTCAGATATCTCTTCTTGGCGAGCGAGCGAAGGAAAAGAGAGGGAACAAACGAGAAAAGGTGTATTGACAACCTCTTCCTCTCACACTTTTTCTACCCCTCACCTCTTCCTCCTCAGACAGAACCTCTATCAACGTGTGTGCTCCTCCTTTGGAGGCCGTGTCAACGTTATCAGCGTGTCCATCCATTATACATCCAGCCACCCATCCGTCTGCAGTGTTTGAGCAGGAATTAGCCCGTAATGCCGAGGCTTTGTTTCCCACGCCGAACACCGAGGGGTTAACAGAGTAGCGTAGGAGTAGTTTCGATCCGTCAGGTAGGTCAGGTTTCTAAACATGACTGCATACCTGCGTGAAACCGTGTGCATGTCTTTGTGTGTGCGCGAACATGTTTGCATGTATTTGCACGCTTGTATTGAGACATGAAAAAAAAAGGAGGGGAAGGAATCCAATCATTCTTGATACGGCCGGCCCAGACAGCAAACACAAGTCAACGAACACATCGGCTTTCAGCATGTGCTCCTCCAGCACGTTCACACATTCACCTGACACGGCGGGCTGCAGCTCCCTGCAGACCCACACACACACACACACACACACACACACACACACACGGCTGAAAGCTATTGAAAATGATGCAATAATGAATACATAACATTTTAATTCAACACATTACATGCAGGTACTGAATGTCCTGCATCTTAACATAACTCTGATGCACTCAGCCTCCAGTGGACACTCGATGAACTGCAGGACTTTGGCTTCATTTATAAAGACCAGAGGTTTCTGCCTGTATGTAACATAAAGAAACGCAGTTAAAACTTCTCCTTATAGATTATGGATCAGTCAGTTTTGGCTGCTTCTCGAACTCCAGTCCTCGAGGGGCCGGATACCTGACGTCTCCTTGCTTTAAACCGACGTGTCGTCATCCAGCTCTGATGACGAGTCGCTCTTTGGATTCAGCGTGCACAGAGACCGTCAACCCATCAAACCGAGGAGGAGCGAGACCTTCCAGCCAAAAACAGTGTTGGAAACAAAGACGTGAATCCCTGCAGGCGGCTGGTTAAAGAAGGTTGAGAAACGTCTTCTCCAAAGGGCGGGCTCCTACACTTCTTACTGCGGCATATTAAAGCTCATGTGGGCGGAAGAAGAAGCCGTCCACATCGACGGCATCGTCGCTCAATCACAGCTGCTAGCTGACGGTTCCCATGAAGGTCATAAAGAGATGAGAAGGTCACATAGGAATAAAGCAGCATGAACAGTTTATAATACTGCAGACGAGAGAGGCAGAGATGTTCTTTAGATTTAAAACACACACACACACACACACACACACACACACACACACACACACACACACACACAGAGCGTTGAAAGGTGCTCCATCACACTGACTCATCTTTTGTTTATGTTTGCAGCTCCTCAGAGGAAACGTTACAGACAGAAAGTTGAAGCTCTGAAAAGCAGCGAGCATTTTGAAGCATCCTCACTCTTCCGTCATCAATCAGACACACACACACACACGCTCTTTGTGCCCCCCATACACACACACACACACACACACTGTAAAACGTTGTGACTGGAAGGTAATTTCATCTCGTCGTTCGTCGTTGCTTCTTCTCTTTTTCGGTAAATGACAAACAAAAGTTGGATTAGTTGGGACGACTCCAGGAAATCATTTTGTTCCTCCAACTTCTGTTTGTATTTTCAACAATAAAAATCAGTTATGTGCAAATGTTGTTTTTTCTAAATCGAGCCAGGCACTCAAAGATCCCCCACATGATGACAACTAACGACAGATTTTAACGGTTTGTCGTTACAGTGTGAAAAACATGGCCGCCGACACATCCAGACCCTGGCGTTAGTAAGACCATCACAGCTAATCCATTCACACACTGTTAAACGCCGCCGCCGAAGAGGCGGGAGCGAGTCAGGGTTAAGTGTCCTGCTCAAGGAGCTGCAGGAGCATCGAACCCTCCACCCTCCGGTTGAGAGACCTTCTGATCAGATCAGTGAGGTGTCACACTGTGAGGAAACATCAGATACTCGGGTCTCTGCAGACTCTGCAGAATCAGGCCCTGAATGGGACTGATTGTCTTGTAGCGTGTATCCTAATTTCTCCTCATTGAGCAAAGTTTATGAACGTGGCTTTTTGGGGTCTTTGCACGTGTTTAAAACAAACAGCGTCTGTCTGGGGTTGCAGGTTCTCGCTCAGGTTAAACAGTCTGCTGCATTGCACAACCTTTGTTTTTGCTTGAACAGTGCCACCACTTGAAACGTGCTGATACCATGAAATGACTAGTCGTCCGTTTAGAACGCACCGCAGCTTGACAGAACGCCACGCCGAGTCCGGAGGGATGAGGCTCGTGACGTTTATAGGACACATTCGGGGGGGGGGGCTGTTTTTTGAAGCAGATGAGTTTTGATCGTGGACGATTTCTCTGCAGAGTTTATGCACGTATGAGAACACACTCGCTCACACACCTTGTTTAATCCCTTTCATGGCGGGTGGCTGTGCAGGCGGATGCTGTTTAAACAGAGCGGGCCCTTGATGTGGGGGCCTCTGGGGGCCAGGGTGTGTGTGTGTGTGTGTGTGTGTGTGTGTGTCTTTCACCCTGAATGTGTATGTGTGCCTCTCCGAGTTTTCTGGCCATGGGAACAATGGTCCTTTAGAATGTGAGGTTACTGGTGCACTGACCCCTGGCAAATAAGAGCCATGTTCTGGCATTCCTCGCCTGATTGGCACTTTGAGCCTGCAGAGAGCTCAAAGGAGACACAGGAAATGTGACCAGTGTAATTGGTTATATATTAGCGGAGCATTCGAGCCCGTTTAAATGACGGAACATTCTTCAGTGACACTTAGGTGGATGGGGCCGGGATTCCACCGGCTACAGGGAGAGAGGACAAACAAGGGGGGACGAGCGGGAGGGAGGGAGGAAAGGAGAGACAGGGGGGGAAGACGATATCAAAGAGACGGGAATATGGAAAGACTTGTTCCAGCGGCCTTTAAAAAGGAGAGCGAGCATGACCACAAAGTCAGCTAATGTCTCGTGCAGCTCGTATTGACTCCGAGAGGACAAGAGAAACCAACTCCAGACCAGGAGACGACAAAAAAAATGTTGGGTCATTTATTTTAATTACATAACATTGCAGATAAACCTCCTTTCTGAAGTCGTCTAAAACGTGCCGCTCTGTTGGCCTTGATTTCGTATCGTAGTGTCTCGACGACCGTTCGTCATGGACGTCACACTCGGCGGGTGTAGAGACAGTCTGTGGACCCGAGGAAGTGCAGTTCTGATTGTGACGTTTACACGAGCTCATATTGATGTTTTGCTGAGAGAAGCGGAAACAACACGACACGGCGAACGTGCAAAAGGAGACTAGCTAGCTAACCGTCGCTAAAATACGGCGGATTAAATCTCCTCGCTTCAAAGCTCATTTGGAGACATATCGCCCCTCCTGACCAGCCGGGTCTCCATGGAGTCAAACCTTTAACTAGAAGAGGAGGAGATTTGTCTTCTGTGCAATTATTGGAACTCGTGGGGGTTGGCACCATTATTGGTTTGTGTTTGGTCAGTGTGTGTGTGTGGCGCTGTGAAGGGCGGGGCTGAGGTGAGGAAGCAGACGCCCGCTCCAGTGACACAGAAAGGCTTCATTGATCACAACATTTAGATCAGAGGTTTTCTTCAGGTCGTTCAAACGTTGGAAAGCACGTGACACCTTCGTGCACGTGACACCTTCGTGCACGTGACTCTCCCTCATATCTAAAAACATTTAACGGAGTTATTAAGGAGCCGGCTCCTGTGGCAGGAAAGAGTTTCTGGGTTTCCCATCACTCGTCCGTCCCCCTGCAGTCTGTCAGGTCATCATGTGTTCAGCACTCTCTCTCTCTGAAGCGTGGCGAGAGGAAGGAGGGGGGGAGGGGGGGGGGCTCTGTGTGGATAGACGAGTGAGTGGAGGCCAAATCAGTAGCTTGACCTCTGACTTGGGGCGGGGGGTGGGGGGGGGTGGCAGTTCATGAAGACTTCATTGAAGTCCTGAGTGCCTTTGTGTTTTGAATCGGAGCATCTCATTCTGGTTGTGCAGAAAAGGTGAGTCTCAATAAAGGTTGGGGGTTCGAGTCTGCGGAGGAGGCACGACGAGCAGTAACAACCTGCTCTCCTCTGATGCAGCAAATGTGACATCATCAATCTGTTAGACTCGAGATTTTATGGACACACACACACACACACACACTTGTTATGTGGCCTGAGGGAAAATGCAAAGCACACAGCAGACTATCGTGTTGACGACAGACTGTTGGATGTCAGTTAGTGTCTGCTCAGGACATTAAATCCTATGGGAAGCATGCAAATCTTGTCAAAACGTCCCGCCCACTCACATCAACACAGAGACCATCTCTGGGTGTGCTGAAGTTCACGTCTGACAGCTTCAGCACAGTTGGTGAAATTGGAGACCGTGTTGATGATTCAAAAGGGACTTTTTGAGTTTTCCTGACATCAGGAAGTGAAATAAGCAGCTCTGATATTTGGATCGATTTAAAGAAAAGCAAGTTGAAGAAAAGTTTTGGGATAAACTGAAAAACGGTAACATGAAATGAATTAAATTAGCATGATTTTAAAAGTATCCCCCCCCGCCCCTGTGCTCCCTCTGAAGCCACGCCCCCTCACTTGCACGCTCGTGCAACGTTCCTCAAAAAAAAAAGCATCATATCTGAGCTCGCAGTATAAACTCTGTCGTCAGCTTCACGACGTTTCACCTGCTGATTTAGTTTCGACGTAGGGAGGGAAAAAAAATTACATGGCACACCTGGGTTGTCATGGTGATGGTTTTGGAAAGGCGTGGGATAACTTGAAAGGATGAGGAGGAGCGAGCAGGGCAGCATCAAGAGTTTCGATTGTTCTGTTTTCTTTAGTTTTCTCTCTGAAGGAAACCGTCTCTGTAGAAGACTCTTCTTCTTCTTCTTCTTCTTCTTCTTCTGTCTCTAAATCTGCAGCAGCATCTCAAACTCGAACCCTCCGCCCGACGATGCGTGACCCTTGGCTGGCACGGCCTGCACAAACAAGTTCATTTGAACATTTCCGCCACATATTTCTTCACTCGCTTGGTGACTCTCACCCCCAAACTATTTTCTATCTCTGCCCACCAGCGTGCACACATGCTCGCACTCTCCCCCGTCGTCCCGTCCCGTGTGTGTGTGAATGCACGGAGGGCGAGTTGATTCATATCCTGGTCGTTAGCCATGAGAACCAGAGAACATTCCTCTGCATTCCATGCTGAGGTGCACACCAGGGTTGAGAGGAAGAGACAGGCATGTCTGAGGATGTCAGTGACTCACTGTCAGACCACTCGGATCATCTGTCTTCGATCAAAAGAGGCCGACACCGTTGGCACTGCGAGAAGCTTGAGCGGCGTCGACAATCTTCATCTCTTTTTTTTTTTATCGTCCTGTAAAGCGTTTGAGGGAGGGGTGGGAGGGGGGGGGCGGCGTGCATCGAGCGGATCGATGAGGCTAGAGGAGCCTCGGGGGCTTCAGGAAAAGTTTGTTTGGTAAGCGAGTTAAAGGTTTGAGCCCACGTGATCAATCAGGCCGAGACAACACGTCTCCTGAGTGAGCGACACACACGGACAGGGCTCCACGCAAAAAAAAAAAAAAAAAAACGGGGAATACACACTCGCAAACACAGACGCAGGGATTACACAGGCATTTAACAAGCTCTTTGTGCAGGTCAAAGTTGACCGCAGGCCCCTCAGGAAAAAAGGAAGGGGGGGGGGGGGGGGGGGGCTGGAGAGGCAACAAAGGGGAGAGTTGAGGAATGCAGGGGTACAGGGGGAACGGAGACACTGAATGAAACAAATAAATCTTAAACAGACATCACAGATGGATTCCTTCCTCCTCTGACATCCCCGTTCGGTTGCTCCGCTCGGCCTTCAGAAGCTTCCTGTGAATCTTTAAAAACAGGACCGACTCTGTGCGTTTGCTTTCTGACGCTTCGGAGGAGCGAAACGACGTCCCGAGACGACGGATCAGGCGGCGACATCGATCACGCTTTATCCTGTCGAAGAAGCTTGAAGTGAGACAAAGACAGGATCCATTTAACGCCTCTGAACTGTGTGATGGATGTCAAAGAGCAGCAGGTCTCAGTCCGAGGGGGGGTGTAGGACCACCCAGGAGCCCCCTAACCTGACTCCACCAGGTCTACAGCTTAGAGAAGGTGACTCTTGCAGAGAAATTGATTCTAATTTGCTTCTTTATTTTTCTTCCTGTAAATTATTGACCAAAAAAAACAAACTGGTTCCTTTTCAGCAAAATAAATAAAGTGAGTTTGAAGTCTCTCTGCACGTTCTGCATCGTTGCATCCTTTAAGAACTAAAAATCGGTTTCTGTCTCCTGAGCTCGACGTGGTATTTTCACGTCACATCCATTTTTCTCGCCGCTAATTTATTAGAACCTGACGAACGCTCTCCACTTTAAGACGCCTGAAGTGCTCTCCATAAGGACGAGGGGAAATTATAAACCATCCCAGGCTTAATTGCTGAACTCAATTACAGATCTTTAATGCAGGAGGATTCATTCATTTAGGTCTCGCGTCGGGAGAAAGTCTCCTGGAGGTTCTGCAGCAGGAAGCTGAAAAAACCCGACTTGCCCTCAAAGCAGACGTGCAGCAACAAGAAAAAGAGCAATTTGTGGAGAATGATGTGCATTTGTTTTAAAATACTTTGCTATCAGAGTCACCAGCCCCGAAGCACAATCAGACTCACAATTATGGAAGTGACCGTTCGGTACAAAAAAACGAGCAGCTGAGAGAGGACGTGTAGGAAAATATTCTTCAAAGACTCACTTTGTATGATAATGACCCAGTGCTCGCTTTAAAGGCTTCCTGCCTCGCAGCTACTGGAAAAGGTCACTCCAGGTCAAGGAGGAATTATTGGATTAACAGCGCCCTCTAGTGCCGGCGTGTGGTCGATGTTTCAGGAGGCTTCAGAGCAGAGTGAGGCCAAAAGAGCAGCCGGAGGAAGAACTGTGTGTGTGTGCGGATCACGGCCCATAGATGGAGGTGTTGCATTCTCACAGCAGCTCGCACGCACCTGATCCACACAGAGCAGGTAGAGAGACACAAAGAGGAAATTATGAACGGAAACATCCCTCCAGGAAAGACTGGATAACGCTGGTGTGTGTGTTCCAGGGCCGCTCAGACTCTCCTTCGTGATAGATAGATGAGTGAGTGACAGGAGGGACGCCGACGACTCTGCTGCTCTTTAGAGAAATAAATCAGAGCGCAAAACCTTTTTCATCCGTCCCTCATGTGAGATTTTAACACTTTGATAAGTGTGTTAAAAAAAAATCTGCAGACACCCTGATATGTTCACACTGATCCACAGGCCAGCACGGCATCGTTAGGGATTCTATTAACAGGCCTCTCTCTCTCTCTCTCTCTCTCTCTCTCTCTCTCTCTCTCTCTCTCTCTCTCTCTTTCTCTTCTCTCTCTCTCTCCTCTCCTCTCTCTCTCTCTCCCCCTCCCTGTCTCTCTCTCCTCTCTCTCTCTCTCAGCTCTGACCTGCACCAGTTCTGCACGCTCGCTCGGCTCCCCCTGGGGGTTCAGGACATCGCCCCATCACTCCTTAGATTTCTGCATGTACATTAAAACTCCACTAGGCGCCAAACTCAAACAAATACAAACTTTATTGACGTGTGTTTCTATACGTCGTTGACGCGCGTGTGTGCTCTCTGTGTTCAGTGTTTGTGCCGTGCTGTCGAGTCCGAACACACCACTGTGACCTCTCTCTGAGTCAGTGAACAGAATGTACCTGCAGGGATAAACAGTGCTTATTATTAATTATGCATGCGTGTAACGCTCGACCGTGTGCATGCTGTATATATATATATATATGTATGTACATCTATTCCACACTGGCTGTGTTTTTCCTCCGCGGCTCTTCACAGCTTTATTTTGAACGCTCTCTGACCTCTGCGCCTCAGCGGTGCATTCCTGCGGCCGTCGTGTCTGCGAAAGGAAAACAGCCTTCAAAATCCGTCTATGCCGGAGCTGAAACTCTGACATTTCAGAAGAAGTTCAGGTGTGTGTGTGTGTGTGTGTGTGTGTGTGATGTGGATGTTCTGCTTGCTCAACTATTTCCAGAAAACAAACAGCTGTGCAGAAATTCTGTTAGGAAATATGAACAAGAGTCCGTTATTCACTGCTTCGTTGTGCAATCTAAGAAGGGCTTCAACATTTGGGAAGTTTTCAAAAAAAAAAAAAAGATTCTCGAGTTTGTCAAAGAGAGAAAACACTTCAAAAGAAGCCGCATGGTGGCAGCTTGAGCTCATCACAGGTACAAAGAGAAAGGACTTCCTGCTTCCTGTGTTTGGTCAGCGAGCGAGCGAGCGAGGCCGGCCTGAGCCGGTTCATGGGACGTGTCCCTCTTCTGGTGTGTAATGTGTTTGGAAGGACTGTAACGGTCCAAAGGGGTCACTGTTTGGTTTGGTTCTGGAGTCACGGTTCAGTATAAATGTGGTTCAACAGGAGAGAGAAAAAGTCCCTGAGGTCTATTTCAGCTTTTAGTCCTTCCAGCGAAAAGCTTGTATGACGTCACTTCATTCAAATATTTGAATTATTCTGCTTCCACTGTTACACAACCATCAATACTGCAAACAAATACAACAAAAACACTTTAACAATTAGACAGTCTGTTTGTGGGTCCTTTGACTTTTTAAAATGTTTTCTTAAATCTTAAACCCTTTAAGGTGTTCGTGCCAAACGACACCTCAAAAATCACTCTGCTGTCTCCTGTCCAACTGAAAGCACAAACACGCCCGTGGTTACCTCGATGAAGACGTCTTCATTGTTGTTTCATCTCTTGTGCTGTTTAAGTGAATCTTCTTCTTCTTTGGTGTTATTCAGGCACCTTGCATCCACATAACCTGCAGGATCCATTCAACCTTTTCAGAGTCAATATCACATCCCGCCATATTTAAATATTTAATGAACGCTGCCCTGCTCACAAGGAGAACCAATGGGCTCCCACCAACCTAACATCCTGCTCACCTGTGACCTTTAAACACCTGACTACAGCACGCCACACAGGAGGCTCACACCGCCATCTAGTGGCCAAAGTGATTCACTTAATCCATGCTTTAAAAAAACAAACGGCCGTGCAGATTGAAAGTGTTCAGCGTGTGACTCACTGCAGCTTGGTGTGCAGTAGCACTTCATAGCTTTAGGATGCTGTAATCCTTCACCTCCTCCCCCCCCCCCCCACGCCTGTCCGAGGGTCCTGCATGGGAGCTGACGTCAGTGGAAACATTGGGAGGGAAGTGCTGGTGAAATGATTCAGGTCTGTCTCAGCTGGTGGCTGACGGCGGTCCTCGTGGGACTGAACTCAGGACTCCTCGGCTCTTTAAAAGTCTTTGCTCCTTTTTCAGTCTATTCTGAAACACTAAAGAAAAGCTTCACTTGCTTAGTGATGTGGATCAAATGAGCCCAGTACTAGTGTTCGTGGATTATTAAATCCAAATTTAAGGCATGCATGGCCCCAAAACAAACTAACCAATCAAATCTCACAGATGTTTTTATCTTTTTACCTCAACTTCATTTTTCTGTCTCGGATGTTTCTTATCCCAGATGAGTCCCTGATGGGATTTGAACCCATTCTCTCCTGTTTTACCCCATGTCAGCCACAGCGCCTCATTGCTTTGACTAGTTTCAGGTGATGTGTTTAGACCTCGAGATGTAGCCTCAGGGTCCGTACAATTGAATGACTTTCAGGCAGTCCCGGGAGAAATCCCCTGCAGTTGTCCAAAAGTCATGGAGCCGGTTAGCAGAATTCCTTCATTTGCTTTTTGCTAAACTTTTCACATAAAGTGTGGACGCAGGAGTCCCTCCACTGGGATATTGAAGATGAGACAAGAGGGGGTTGTGTCACTTTCATTCGAGACGTCAAAGTCGCTGCATGCAGAGTCCTTTGCGATGCAAAGTTCAAATCTAGAAATGTTGAAAATAAGAGACTTTGGTTCATTCATTCAATCGACCAATTGCAACAGCCTCTCGAAAACCCTCCACAATGATGAATCTCTGATATGGCCCGATAGTTTTTAAACCACATTGTAGATTCTGCTGCTTGAACCCAAGATGTCTTGACACATGAACCATAAGTATCTGAACTAAATGTCCAGTTTTTCAGTTCAATATTCAAAATGCATATTTTCATCCCTATACGTTTTTAGCATTACTAAGTTCTTCCTTTGCTCAAGCATTCAACATGTTATCAATCAGCTTGTTAATGTAACTGTTGTGAAACAATATACAGTAGATGAGAACAATCAGTTTCTAATAGCTTGTGGACATCGAGCCTCTCTGTGTACTTCTTGTTTTAGTTTCAGTGAGCTGTCGTTGCCATCTGTTTCGTTTCTACGGCGCAGAGAAGAGCAGACTCAGCCAGAGTCTTCCTCCGCCTCTCTTCAATCTGTCGCCGCCGTTACTGAGCAGCCTCCGCGACGCTCGTCCGCCAAACCAGCTGTGGAGCTGGCGTTCTACCTCGCCGAGATTTGAGTCAGACGCAGATGTCCCTGGAAAGAGATCTGGAGATGAGCGGGGAAAAAAAACTGCACAATGCTTCAATTCTTGGAGCTGATTTAAAAGAAGTGATTCTTGACCCTGAATTTTGGGGGGATTTAACATATTTTAAAAAAAATGATTCCTCCTTCGTCCAAGACTTCTGGTTTTGTCAGACACTTTTTTTGGTTCATCATTCCGAATGGATCCAGACAAGTCCAAGTCAAGGTTCAAATCATTGACAAGCCAGTCCAAGTCCAGTCTCTAAAGGTCTATGAATAATAAGTCCTTTTTTTAAGCTCTTCTTTTGACATCTTCAGTTGTTAGAAAATGACAAATTAAGAAATCCCATGTTCAGAACTCTAAGTTCTTCTGTCTCTCTGAAATAAAACAAACAAAACCAAACCATGACAGTCAGTGACATCAAACGTCATCACGCCGGGATCGCTGTCACGAGTCCGCCTTACAGTCTCTTGGCCTTCTGCTACTTCTGATTTACTGCTCTACACATTGAAAATGACGGTTTATCAGCAGACAAAGCAGGCTCGTGAGGATTATACCACATGAGGAATAAAGATAAACCTTGAATCAGTATTGAGTGACTGTCTTTATTATTATTTTAAATATTTTTAAATAGTCATTTCATCTACATCACGATCGGATTGTGAATTTGCGAGCGTGCAAGAAAGCTATTCCAAGAACAACTCCAACAGAATGTAAATGCTGGGGGGCGGCCATTTTGTTCATGTTTTTTAAACAAAAACAATCGTTGGAACGATGTTATGATGTCATATTTACGGACTGTGGATGAGATGAAAGGCATTCCAGACCTCCGATCATCAAAACCACTTAGAACCTTCATTCTGCTCTCAGAGACCAGAGAGACTCGAGGCAACCTCAGCTCACTGATCCAATCTGAGAGTCGACATCTTTGGAGGCATTTCAGCAAGGACACAAACAGTCAAACAGCTGATCCACTGTTTCAGATCAGAACTGTGATAGAGCACCGCAGATCCCAGAGAAGGAAAAGATACGATGGAGTTTAGAAACTCAATGAATGGAGCCAACAGCAGGGGCCGCCAACAGACCCGCTACAGGCAACAACCTGCTCAGCCAGAAGCTCAAACTTTCCACCAAAGGAGGGAGGGAGCTTCGAGGCAGCGCCAGTGGCACAACCAGGACGGACCTCATCGTTCATTGCATCAAGGACGTCCACCACATTGGAAGGTGATCGCAGACTTGAACAATGAAGTGCAGGGACTGAAGGAGCTTCTTAAGCAGGAGAAGGAGCAGAACAAAGCCGGGTGTGAAAGATGTGTCCTCAGCAAGAATGTCATCGAGGAGTTGGAGGAAAGATTGAAGATAGAGCACGATGAAAAACTCAGCGAAAAGCTCCAGGAGACAGTCGCAAGTGAGCGAGACCTGATGGCTGAAAAACAAGCCCTTATGAAAAAGATGACCAACATGCAGAAAGAGACCATCAGCAGAGACATCAAAACTGCAAACCAGACACTGGCCTTGGAGAACCAGCTCGAGGAAATGACAACAAGATGTCGTGAGCTGTCCTCCAAACTGACTGCACAGGAGGAGGCCAACCAGAACCTGCAGAAGACAGTGGAGGAGCTCCAGAAGGAAAGGGAACTCAAAATGTTGAGCAATGACAGTCTCCAGAAAAAGCTGGATGAAGTCCCACAACAGCAGTTGGAAAAGAAGGCCTTTAGCGGGGATACAATCAGTGCAGAGCAGTTGGAGAGCTCGAATAACCTGCTAAAAGAAAGGATAAGGAGCTGTCTGGAGCTCTCCTCCAACCTCATATCATGTGAGAAGAAGGTGAACCTCCAAGAGCTAGAGAAGCACCAGACGTTGTGGGCTGAATCTCTCCAGAGAGAACAGGAGAAGGTCAGGCATCAGCTTTTGGAGATATCCGACAAGAACCAGGTTGTTGTTGAGAGGCTGACAGCAGAGAATGAGACGCTGAAGAATGAGATGGAGGCCATGAAGGAAGAGGTCTTAAGTAAAGAAGTGTCCAAAGCAGAGCAGCTGGAGAGTTTGAAGAACAGCTGTCTTGAGCTGTCCTCCAAACCTACAGTTCAAGAGGAGACCAATCAGGCGCTACAGCTCATGGTGGAGGACCTCCAAATCCAAGAGAAGGAGCAAAGGATCAGGGCTGATGGCCTTGATAAAGAACTGAGCGAGGTCAGGCTTCAGCATGAGGAGACAGCCAAGAAAGATCTGTTGGTAATTGAGGGTCTCAAAGAGAAGAAGTCATCCCTTTTGCAGGACGTGAAGGCGTTGAAGAAAGAGGCCTGGCAGAACGAAGATCAGTTGAGGGCCTTAAGAGGCCGGCTAAAGATGGAGATTCTCAGTAATATCAATGTGCACCAAAAACTGACAGTAGAGGAGGAGAAGGTGAAGGTGCTTCAAAAGAAAAGTATGCAGGTGGAGCCCTCTACGTGGAGAAAGATCAAGAAGAACTTAACTCCAACAAGCCATCGCCAATTCAAGCAGCAGAAGTGGCGGATGGAGAATGAGATCTGACAACCTCAACTTCCTGCCCATCCCCGCCCCGCCCATCCCCGCCCCGCCCCGCCCCGCCAACACACACGATCCCCCAACACAAAGGCTGTAGCAGGCCAAGCAGTCACAGTGGAAACTGTAAAGTCCTGATGAACAGAAGTCCTCTTGTTTCTGTCTGTCAGGACTCGTTTCCACTGCGTCTGTGTGGGTTTTACTCCGGGCGCTCCGATTATTCCCACGCATAAATTTGGACCTAATTAAAAGATTCGGCACAATTTGAAAATAAAAATACAGAATTTAATTAATTTATGTTAAGACCATTCTTCCTGTGTTACTGGATTTCTGTCGAGACTGTTGTTTGTACTGTGAATATTACTGTGTGACAGAATCACTGACAGAAGGCAGCATGTTGGTGATTGGGCAGAAAAGCAAGGAAAACTATAGACTGGAAAAGTGATTTTTGTAGGCTTCCTGGTTTCCTGCCGTTCTGTAGCTGCCTCTTCTATTTTTCCAATGTCCAATGTTTTACTTGCCCTTTCAGATGGGAGGGTTGACGGGGGTCTTCTGAGGCACAGAAGTGAAAAAACTAAGTCCGCTATATACAGCACTGTAATGAGAATATTTGCCTTGATATCAGTGGGAGGTACGACAGAATCCCAACGTCAACAAAAGAGCCGAGAACAACATACTGCAGATCGAAAACCATCATGCAGGAGTTTCTTTACATGCACGGAGATCGTAGCGGTCTCTAGTATTTAGTCTCTATACCGTGCAGCGGTCCCAGGACAGGAACGTCACGAGTCCCGCCCACTCGCTCGAGGTGAATTCTTCCGGTTAGCTCCTGCCGTGTTCTCACTTCAGCGCCATCCAGACGAGCAGAGGAGAAATCCTGCAGGTCTGGCAGGAGAACGAATTCGGCTGTTTTTTTGTTCACACATTCGGCTGTTCCTGCAAATCTCAGGATTTTTTTTCAGGAGTTTTCTGCAAGTGTGAAAACCCCATAAGTGATATTTTCACACAGTCGTTTGTCTAATTGTGTGTGAAAGCTGCGCTGTCAGTGCTGAAGAGACTCTGTGGTCTTTGGATCTGTCACTGTAGCTGCTGTCTCTGTGAAATGTCAACATTAGTACAACACAGACTGTCTGCCTCTCGGCTCCACAATGAGACGGCTGAATCAAAGACACGACAAAGCCTTTCAAGCTGGGACACTTTGGAAAGCTTAGCCTGGCTCGGCTTTAAACTATGACAGTGTTTCTTTGTGGAAGATTTAAAGCTCTGTTCTGAATTCTGTAGTCTTAAATAATGCCATAGCATCACTGCAGCTGTGAAGTCTGAACTGTTCTTTGTATTAAAATAAGACGGGAGACATTAAACATCTTTGTTTAGCCTTTAAATGTACAGCAACTGATGATAATCATTCATATGTCACGTTTCTGGCTCGAGGATCTTATACTCCCTTAAAGCTTGTCAATGATTACACGCATGAAACCTAAAAATGTTACGACACACATGTTTCACATGAGGAATGTTTTCCATTGGCCAATTTACAAGGTTCAAACAAAAAGTGGAATTCATCCCATCCCTGTGTTGTTGACTGGGTTGTTTACATTTCTGTGTCAGTCAGTGGATTTGAATAATGAAAGTTGGAGGCCGAAATAAAAGTAGATGAAAACCAT
Source organism: Symphodus melops (assembly GCF_947650265.1). Lineage (NCBI taxonomy): Eukaryota > Metazoa > Chordata > Actinopteri > Labriformes > Labridae > Symphodus > Symphodus melops. The sequence continues at coordinate 1,342,395 of NC_136702.1, read as the reverse complement.
TCCTCTCCTTTGTGTTCCTCTCTTCCCTCGTGAGCAACAGCCCGACCCGGCGTGGGTGATTGCTGGCCCCCATGTGGGCATCTCACCCCGGCTCTACCTCCTCCTAAGATCTCCCTTCTTGCCTCATCCGTCTGCACGGTTGACTTGTGGGGGTCAGAAGGCGCGATGCGGTAGTATTTTCTTCATCACTAACTGGTTAGCTGAGAGACACAGAGCATCAACATTGTTCTTAACTCGTTGGCCCCGGTCGCTCTTGAACTTTAAAATGATTGATGAGGCAACTTTAAGAGGCCTCTTTGCTTTATTTAATGTCCCCTTCTCCAAGATTACAACAGTTTAAATCCTTCTGGAAACACGTCAGCACTCATTTCGTCTTTAACTCTGCTCTGCTTCTTGAGTTAAAGATGTGATAATTTGCTGTTGTGGTTAAGCCGGATGATTTCATTAACAGTGCTGCGATTGTTTTAAACTCTGACTCATTCAAACTTATAAAGAAATAAAAACTAAACTACAGTGTGCCATGTCTCAGCTAATAAAACGCTTTTTAAACAGGATCCACTCTTTGCTCTTTGGCTGAACATTTAGTTTTGACTGACTTCTTTAAGTCTGTGTGTGTGTGTGTGTGTGTGTGTGTGTGTGTGTGTGTGTGTGTGTGTGTGTTAAAGTGTGTGTGTGTTTGCTCAGGTGCGCCTGCAAGTCTGTGTGTACGAGTGTGACGTCTGCAAGCCGGTCAGATCTTTTATAAGATTTTTAGCCGGGCATTAGTCTTCTATTCAGTCTCCTCCAGACGTCAGACATGTTTTCGGTGCCCAGTGCTTGTGTTTTTCGCCGCAGGGAGAGTTGGCACGGCGAGACGCCCGCTGAGCCCCAGAGGAGACGCCAAAGGACTCGAGAGCTGCTGAGTCAGAGCGCAAACTTTCTTAGCTGTGATCCCTCCCAAAGTCAACTTGACCACCCGATTTGACGAGGCCTGAGGACGCTGTGCAGCAGACAGGATGTTAGTGTGTACAGTGTGTGTGTGTGTGTGTGTGTGTGTGTGTGTGTCTGCAGGTACAGTGTGTGTGTGTGTGTGTGTGTGTGTGTGTGTGTGTGTGTGTGTGTGTGTGTGTCTGCAGGTACAGTGTGTGTGTGTGTGTGTGTGTGTGTGTGTGTGTGTGTGTGTGTGTGTGTGTCTGCAGGTACAGTGTGTGTGTGTGTGTGTGAGTCTGCAGGTACAGTGTGTGTGTGTGTGTGTGTGTGTGTGTGTGAGTCTGCAGGTACAGTGTGTGTGTGTGTGTGTGTGTGTGTGTGTGTGTCTGCAGGTACAGTGTGTGTGTGTGTGTGTGTGTGTGTGTGTGTGTCTGCAGGTACAGTGTGTGTGTGTGTGTGTGTGTGTGTGTGTGTGTGTGTGTGTGTGTGTGTGTGTCTGCAGGTACAGTGTGTGTGTGTGTGTGTGTGTGTGTGTGTGTGTGTGTGTGTGTGTGTCTGCAGGTACAGTGTGTGTGTGTGTGTGAGTCTGCAGGTACAGTGTGTGTGTGTGTGTGTGTGTGTGTGTGAGTCTGCAGGTACAGTGTGTGTGTGTGTGTGTGTGTGTGTGTGTGTGAGTCTGCAGGTACAGTGTGTGTGTATGTGTGTGTGTGTGTGTGTGTGTGTGTGTGTGTGAGTCTGCAGGTACAGTGTGTGTGTATGTGTGTGTGTGTGTGTGTGTGTGTGTGTGTGTGTGTGTGTGTGTGTGTGAGTCTGCAGGTACAGTGTGTGTGTGTGTGTGTGTGTGAGTCTGCAGGTACAGTGTGTGTGTGTGTGTGTGTGTGTGTGTGTGTGAGTCTGCAGGTACAGTGTGTGTGTGTGTGTGTGTGTGTGTGTGTGAGTCTGCAGGTACAGTGTGTGTGTGTGTGTGTGTGTGTGTGTGAGTCTGCAGGTACAGTGTGTGTGTGTGTGTGTGTGTGTGTGTGTGTGAGTCTGCAGGTACAGTGTGTGTGTATGTGTGTGTGTGTGTGTGTGTGTGTGTGTGTGTGTGTGTGTGAGTCTGCAGGTACAGTGTGTGTATGTGTGTGTGTGTGTGTGTGTGTGTGTGTGTGTGTGTGTGTGTTGTGTGTGGTGTGTGTGTGAGTCTGCAGGTACAGTGTGTGTGTAAGTGTGTGTGTGTGTGTGTGTGTGTGTGTGTGTGAGTCTGCAGGTACAGTGTGTGTGTGTGTGTGTGTGTGTGTGTGTGTGTGTGTGTGTGTGTGTGTGTGTGTGAGTCTGCAGGTACAGTGTGTGTGTGTGTGTGTGTGTGTGTGTGTGTGTGTGTGTGTGTGTGTGTGTGTGTGTGTGTGTGTGTGTGTGTGTGTGTGTGTGTGCAGGCCTTGGTCATTAGCTGACAGGGCACTTGGAGTTCTTTTGTGCGGCTCTATAGGGAATGTTTTTCCACAGGCTGACTGTGGAATTCCCTGTTCAAACAGGACCGACCTGCTGCTGACCGACTCACAGCTCCAGCGTTCCTTCACAGAACATCAGGTTCAAATCTGTGCAGTATAAAATCATGTTACTCACCCGGGTCTGTTTCTGCCCCTGGTGTGTAAGAAAACATCAGGTCTCCCTGAGAGTGAGAAAACAAGCGTGCACAGACATAATCATGCAGCATCATTTAACTGTCAAAGAGTGACAACATGTAACATGTATGGAACATGTATGTAACATGTATGGAACATGTTCCCAGAACAGATAACTTTCTTTTCCGGGTGACTGATCGCACACGTCGAAGGCGAACCCCGTTATCTGATTATTTCATCTTAAGCACTTAATTGGAAGGAGAAACTTGAGCTCATTAAAGCCTTTAACGAGCTCTTATTAGATTTTTAAAAGTTTCAGGGCTTCCTGCTGCAACTCTGACCCGCCATGCTGTTTTCATTGCAACCGTTACTCAACATTTTAGGAAAAACAAAAAGTAGCTCAGAACGCAAATCTAGGAATCCTTTTTTTTTTTTTTTTTTTTACTCCTGCTTCAATCAGTTTGGTCTAAAGTCTTCGTTACGGACAACAAAGCCCTTAAAAAGTCCAAAGAAAACGATCGTGTAGAGGGGACCAGCAGCTCTCATGAGTTTTTCGAGGTCAGTGTTTTTGATTCTGGCGTCTTTGAAGAGAGCAGCGTAACAGCTGTTTGTGGTTTAACAGAGCATCTTCTTCCTTATGGGAGCGGTTTGTCCCTGCAGGGTTCCTTTCTACGAGGTTGTCAGCAGCGGAAGTTACTCACATAAAGTAATGCATTACACATTTTTATTTTTATTTTTTTTAAGTATTTGTCTTGATTTGAACCGCTCTGCCATTTTCGATTTATTGCACCATGAACTTGAGCCAACCCAACATGAGTAATGTCAGACAAGCGTTGGGTGAGCTCGCATGAAAAGATACATTTGATTTGTTTTTTTCTGTCCTTCAGTTTGGCAGATACAGATAGTTTAACAGCTTAAAGTAAACTGGCTGTTGGACACTGAATTTCATGTATTAGAAGAAGAAAAAAAAACATCAAAAAAGTCCATCCATCGATTCAATCCATTGAGGTGATGGATCGTTGAGTCACATCATCAGGCCTACATGCTGAAGTGCCCAAACACGTCACGTTTCTTAAACTCTCTGAGGGACGACGGCCGGCTCAACACTCGTAGGAAACGTGTTGTTTGTCTTACATACTGTGAGGTCGGTTTTTCCCTCGTAGACTTTGTCCTTTTGACCCGCAGATCTCTGAGGGAGGTCAGGGAAGTCTTCTACTTGGTTGACCATGACCTGCACTTTCCAACAGCTCCCTCGAACAGAAGGATGCTAGGACCGAACAAAGACGCAGCGTGACTCTGAGGTGATTCAACTTTATGATCATGAAGCTGCAGGGTCAATAAACACGGCTTTGAAACATAAGTTACTTTCAAATCATCAGAACTAAATGGGACAATATCAGACAAGTTAGCTCTACTGTGGGAGGTAGCTCAGTCAAAGGTAACACAGACAGATTTCAAACCTCAAACTATTTGAATTTGACAGCTGGTTCATGAACGACCACATTCGACCGCACGCTGTGAGGACATTACAGTAAATCAAGAATTTGAGTTTACACTGAAAAACTGAAAACACTAAAACATGGAGTAATTATTCAATCAGCTTTGGTCAGAGGGATATTTCCTCCTCGGTTATTATTATCCAAAGATTCAACAAGCTCAAGGCCTGACACATTTACAGTCTTATTAAAGATGCATATCAAGCTTCATCAACCTTAAAATCCAAGACAAACATCCGCTATCCGGCCTGGATCTGATCTCAGCCTCTGGATCTCTTTAGGCTGAAACGTAGCCAGAGTTCATTATCATCCTCATCTGTGCTCCATTATAAATCTGCTATTTCCTTTCACAAGGCATGGGATTTCTATGTTGATATGCATTTGGATTTAGAAATGCTGGGAGTGTGTGTGTGTGTGTGTGTGTGTGTGTGTGTGTGTGTGTGTGTATTCAAGGTTAATAGTCCCTGTGCTCTCCCAACATGGAGGTCTGTAAGTCATTATCCATTCTATGCTGCAGTAACAACAAGGCTTCCCAGTACAGGAAAGACACACGGCTGATTTTTAATACTGCATGCATTTGTTGCTCATCGTGCACATTCTGCATTTATCGTCTCTGTTTCTGTGAATATCCTCAGCGTGCATCATTTAACGGAAACTAGATCAGTGTTGGTGTCAGTTCATTAAAGACACAACGGCTGAGTCAGACGACGAAGCTTTTGAGCTTGATTGAAACCATCAGACACTCGTGAAAACGCTTCATCACTAAGAGAGGAACAGTTAGAGGCAGGGTAGGTAATTTGCTAGCTTGATTTTGAACGTAGCATCCTCTGCGTTCCTCGTATTCACCCTCCCTCTCCCCGCCGTGTTTTAGCATTTGATGCAACAAATAAGGAATTGACGGCTATGCTAATGTTTTCCCATGTTATTGTAACCATCAGCATACCAGGAGGAACAGCTGCACATGGAGCTGATTTTGAAATCAGTGTGTTCCCAGTGAGTCGCTCCTGTACTCGAGATAAATCACGCCCCCTTTTCTTCCCCCCCCCCCCCCGCTCCCCTCGTGCTTCTCTCACTTCTAATGAAATGCAGGAATGTGCTTTTGTCCTGCAGAGAGTTTGAGGCTCCGCCGTCGTTGCACGTTGTACAATTTACAGATTATTCTTTTCAGTGTTTTGCAAGTCTGTCACATCTGATCTGGTTCTTTGTCACCATAACCTGTTTGCTTCATTGAAAAAGCTCCTGTTAGCTGTAGATAGTGGTGGAGAGTACCTCCAGCTTTGATGTTCTTATGAAAGCAGTGACGCTAAGACAACAATCGAGTAATGCTCATCTGGGAGACCCCTCCCACTAAAACGCCTCTCCTTTGAGCTCGGTGCTTCTTTACCTTTTGTAAAAGCTTTCAGTATTTTAGCTCAGGTCATTAAATGGTTAAACAACAGTCGGCTTTCTTTGCAAAAAAATTATGCACGGGTTCATTTTCATAGTTAATAAAAAACGTGGAAAACAGTCAAAGCTGTTTAAATAAAAAGAAAAAAAACAACAATATTTTTACTGAACATTTTCTATTTCTATCTTTCAAACCTCGCTAACATGAAAAAGAATGAGGCCTTCAATAAATCGCCTCAAGGGCCACAAATGGCCCCCGGGCCACACTTTGGACCCCCTTGATTTAACGTCCAGTGTCTGTGCGTGACGTATCTTGAGATGAGTCTCAGGTTCGTCGCTGAACAAGTCATCGCTCTAACAGCTCCACAGAGGAAGCTGAACAAGTGGGATTTGAACGCCCCACATGTTCAGGTCATTAGCTGGGAAGCCGCGGTCTGTGCAGACCCATGTGGGGATTGAGTCATGGTCTGTCCTCCTCCACCGCAGGCCCCTCTATGATGTCTCAGCCCTATGAAAGGCTCCCTTTGCATGATGAATGGCCGCCGCCTCACCCTGCAGTTCTCGGGGAAATCGAGTCATGGCCACGAGGTCATCGGTCCAAGTCTGGTTTACATGAAAACATAATCATCCTCACACACACCTGAAGGCATCAGTGGGTTAGCACACTTCGAGGCTACTTAGCTGAGCAAACGTTCCTGGAGAATCTGTTCTCATGAATCAATGGAGAGCTTGTCTGCCATGTTGGTGGACGTAAACAAAGCCTTTTTCAGAATGGAGATCCGAGTCCACTTCGTTTGGTCGGCGTGAACACAACCGTAACGTAACTGAGAGGCGACCGCATCCGAGTCGTGCACAATCTACCTGAACTCGAGTTCTGTCTGTGAACGCAGACGAAGAAGTGAACCGCTAAGTGACGTCATTTTTAAACGACTCCTGACAGGTTTTTCAGACAAACGAGAATTTGGTGTTTTTAGTCAGAGGGTTTATGGAACAAAGGACTGCTCACCATGTTTTTCTAAACCTTCATATATTATATAAAGTTGCCTGAACAAACTAAACTAAGCAAACCCACCTGACACAAAAGAAAAGGTCAATGTCAGATTTAAATCTCTCGTAAGACTCTTGAGGCTTTTGCACACCGAGTCGGTTTATTCAGAAGGATTTTTCGGATCCATAATCCCCCCGGAAAAAAAGGTATGCTCCGACACTTTGCACCCTGAGACCGATGAGTTTATTTTTTTTATAATTGTGAAAATACAGAATTCAAGACGAAATGTTTCGTACTCACGATCGATGATTTAGTCGATCTTTGGCTCCTTGAAAATAAAACAAAACGACAGGTTTCGTCTACATGACAAACACGAGAGCGAGGAGATAAAGGACAGTTTGACCTTGTTGAGCTTCCAGGATGTCGAAGGTCCACTTTGACGAGCTGGAAACACACTGAACAGTTTGAGGTAGAAACACACACTCAGGAAATCAAACCTGTGCAAACATGATGGACACAACACAGGATGCTATTTCGTTTTTAACGTGTCTGACGTGATGACTCTTTAGGGTACCCTGAAACAGATCTCTCTATTAAAATGCCCCCCCTCCCCCCCCAAAAAAATAAAATAAAAAATGGCCCTGAAGATTTGGCCATTAATCTGATGATGAGACAAAGTCAGATATTTGACGTGCTTGGTAAACTTTATAAAACCACTTTAAAGGAATGATGAGTGAAGTTTATCCGTGTCTGCTTTTCGACCTGATGAGCAGCGTGTCCTCTCCTGACTTGCGTCTCTCTGTGTCCCCGTGTTGAACATCATTAAGTGTTCACCTGTCAAATAAGAAAACGATAAATCAATCCTGTTTTTTTTTTTCCCAGTCGGGGTTTCCGTTTGGCGCTGTTTGCACAAGGTGTTCACGACAGGAGCGGACGGGGTCTCTGCGCTCAGCAAAAACACTTGTGGTTGGGATTAATTCCACACCCAGGAGCCTTCAACACACACACACACACACACACACACATTCATGCATGCTCACATACTTTCACAGCTGCTCTGTGTTTCCACATGTGAAGTCATGGTCTGCTAAAGCGAGGAATAAAAAAAAAGCAGTCAGACTTATTAAAACCGAGGACACCGCCCAGAAAAGAACAATCGAAGGAGGGTGAGAAGAAAAGTGTGACGCCATGACGACAAGGAGACACAACCCCGTCTCCAGAGTCGCCGTCTGACTTGTATCTGCTTCACCGTGCTCACAAGTCAAACACGACGTCCCTGCTGAGCTCTGCTAAAAAGATGGGCAACATGCGAGTCATTCGTTTCTTTTCTGTCGGATGTAAACACGAGCTTTTTATATCCTGACCGCGTCTCTTTCATGTGCTTGAAGGCCAGACCTCCGTGGGTGGATCCAGGAACAGTCTGCTCCGTGTTTGGAGACCTCACAGCAGATTCCAGCTACACTTTCATACCTCACATCGACCTGTTTATTTATTGTTGTTTGTGCAAAATAAAAACTGTTTCTGCGTGACTTTGGACTTTCAGCTGCATTAAACCTGCACACTGCGAGGCGTTGATGTGACCTGGGATTTAAGAAAGGCACCATTAGTACGATTTGTAGTCCCGCCCCCTGCTCCTGCAGTCCCTTCGTGATTCCATCATCCGTGCCCGTGTGAGTCATGTGTGTTTGTGACACGTAAAGGTGAACCTCTGACTGACCGGATAAAACAGAAGGAGAGATCAGAGGCCAAGAGGGAGGGGTGGGGGGGGGGGGGGGCAAAGTCAGAGGTCAGAGGTCATGGGGCAAGATCAGAGGTCACGGGTGAGCTTTGTCAACAAATCTTCACGAGGGTCGGGATGCCAACGAGGAGCGAGACACAACAGCGTGTCGTGTTTCCATCAGGTCGGTCGGCTGACGTGACGCACGCCGAGGCGTCTGAGCTTCAGTCTGCGTCGCCTCAGCACGTTTAAGACGAGCGAACACGAGAGGTCGATTTAGCTCCAGGATGTGGCACGGACGACGCCCTTCGTCCCCACACTCTGAACAGCTTTCTTTGACACGTTAGGACCAGGAGGACCGTCGGAGCTCTACATCTAAGAGACGTATGAAGGCTTTGAAAGGAACATGTGAGGCACAGATGGGTTCAAACTCGACGGGATGTCAGAGTTTATAAACTTTAACAGGAGGGCGGTGCAGGAAAAACCAAAAGTGTTCTTTCTAAAACATTTCCTGAGCTGTTGATCCGACCAGCTCCAGATTAGGATTTTTTTTTTTTTAACCCTTTCTGGGACACAAATGTTCATGTTTCCTTAAAGAAAAGCAGACTTTAAATCTGTGATAATCCACAAGAGAACTCTCGTTCAAACACATGTCGAAGCTGCTTCCTGGTTGGCCTCCAAAAATACGTCGTCACTCCTCCAGTCGATTGTCCGTTCATAAGTCAGGTGTTTATACATCCAGTTATTTCACAGGTGTTGGATGTTCTGATCGGATGTTGAAGTGGCACAGCTTCCCTGAGGATGAAACAAGCGTCAGCCGCACATGTGAACCCCACATGCTGCTGTGGTGTATGCATCTGCTCCCCCCCCCCCCTCTTTGGGCCTGCTGTGCTTATTTGATGTTACCGGTTTGTCTGAACGTTTTAAAAGGCCTTTAATAAAGAAAAATCCGGATGGAAGTAAAACATATGTTTCAGCTGGCAGACCTGGGAGGGATTTGTCCTCGGGCTGATTCAGAGTGAAGTGAGCAGTCTGTGAAGTGGGCAGAGAGAGAGAGAGAGAGAGAGAGAGCTGCAGATTTTTTTTCCCTTTTACACACAGAGTAATTACAGAGTCAAATGTAGAGACTTCTGCAGACTTTAGATGAGGATGCTTCCAGAAATAAAGTGCTCCCTGTGAGAGTGGAAAACACAGCACTAAGCACAACGGCTGGACACGTGACAAACATATTAGCAGGTCTTCATGCTGGCGTGATGTGCTGAGATCACATGAGCCTGCAGCTGTTTATATCTGCTGACATCAGGAGGAACACAAGATGCCCGATACCCTTTTTCTGGTCCAATTAAAAAAACTTAATTAAAAAAAATCCAAAGATCTGCAACTGTAGCTTCACTGTGTGAGCGATCCACATGTGACCCTGACATATTTATATAACAACAACCTTATACTGAGTGTATGTTGCTCTTGTAATCGTGCAAACAAACAGCTGACATCCTCTCCCCCCCCCCCCCCCCCCCCTTCTGGTTTGTATCTGAGACTCATAACTGAATCCTGCACGAGCTTGTTCACAGTGGAGACTTTTAAAAACTTTATTTTTAGCCTCACTTTTCCCAAAAAAAAAAAAAGAAAAATCTGGAAGAATCAACAAAGTGTTTCCAGATGCTTTCAGTGTTGCATCTCACCACTGCAATGACTCACAACTGACTGACACTTGAAGATCATTTAGGCTCACGTGCACGCGCCCACTCTCTCTGCACGAATGGTTATGGCTTCTTATTGCAGCGAAGACAAGCAAAAATGATTCAAAAATCATTAAGTACTGTATTAAAGCTTTTAAACGTTTGGGCACATTTAGAGGTCACCATGTCTCCTGCGCTTTTATTTTTCTAGGTTAAGAGCTGAAAAGTTTGGGAAGCCGAGACATCCTGACAAGGTCGTGTGAGTGCACGTGACATGGAGACAGTTTTAACCCAGATACAAGATGAAGTTATTGCCTTGCAAACTAGAAGCTTCTGTCTCTGCACACGCTGCACTGTGTTTTCAGTGTCCGCAGTGAGAGTGAATGTGGCTCCAAAGTAGTGCTTAACGTTTCTTTACTTAGGATTTAATGACTGGGAAACTCTGTCAGAGCAGTCAAAGGACCGAGCTGTCATAAAAGAGCAAAGACAGTCATTGTAAAATATATAATTTTGGTCAGAAACATGTTAAAACAACTTCCAATTTATCTTTTTTCTCACTTTAAACAGCACATAGACGGACCCCTGTTTTAGTTAGAAATACGCACCAGCGCTTCGTTTCCTCTTCATCTATTCCTGTGCTGCTCCTGCGCACCATAACATGGAGCAGACTTGTGGAGGGGGGGGGGAGAGGGGGGGGGGGGGGGGGGGGGGGGGGGGGGGGACGGTCCACTTGGAGAGAATCATGGTGGACAGGGACGAGTGAGGGGGCGTTTCTGTGCTCGTTTTAAAGGAGGAACTTGGCTGTGAGTCTGATATGGTCACTTCTCTTCCTGGTGATCCGGCCAGCAGGGGGGCAACATGATTCAATTTTCCTACATATTAATTTAAAAAAGTATCTTTGAGAGGCAGCGGCCGAAGATTTGGTCATTTAGTGAAACTTCTCTGAGCGCTGGAGGGGCAGACACTCAGTGAAAGGGGTGTAGCAGAGCGAACAGTCCGGGGCCAGGTCGTGCCATTGAGTCGCCAAGAGTCCAGAGGTTTGTGTGGACATTTCTGGAATAGCCTTCAAAGCTGACTTTTTTTTTCCCCAAGGAGAACCTGGAAGGAAGCACAGCCGCGTTTTTTCTTTCTGTGTGCACACTCAGCGAAGAGTTCCAGCGAGGATCACACAGAAAAACATTTCTTGCATTTTCTGCGTTCTTCCTCCTTCCTGCGTGCAGGAGATCGTCACAATATTTACTGGAAATAAACAATGCCCGAGGATTAATTGGATAAATTAAGTTATTAGTGTCCTGACGTGCGCGTGAGTGTATTTTTGGAGATGTGAAGTGGTCCAAACTTTTTTTTTTTTTTTTTTTTTTTTTGCCGACAGACTTTATTCATTTCTCCGGTGTTTTTGAGGAAATATTTCAGAGTTTTTGGATGTTTGTGTAAGAGATGAGATACTCTGCTGATCTTCTGGGATCACTGGCTGCTTGAAAACGGAAGTGTTTGCTGAGATTAAGTTTTGGATATAACTGTTTACGCACAACAAACTCTGCTCTTGTTCGCCTTGCTTTGTCGAATAAAGAACAGGCAGTGAAGTGGATTTCTTCCACAGAAGGCAGGCATGCTGAGAAACACTTAAGTCGGATGTTAATGTGCCCATGTTGCGCATCTTCATCTGGAATTAATTGATTAACTGCCTCAAATGCACTAAAGACGCGCGTGCGTCGCAGCTCCGCCACTGATCTGTTTCTGTTGTTGTTGTTTTTATTTTCGGACATCTCGACATCATGCGGGGGGCTTTTGTGCTCAGTTTAGCGCTGATCTATCTGCTGACATGGACTGGAGAGGCAGACAAACCGAATCACCTCCGACGACCGCAACTGCAAAGGCGCACGAGACCCGGGCGAGCCCAGCTGGGCGCAGCGGACAAGGGGGGCCTTGTTGAGCGTTCGCGTCCCGGGTTCGCTTCAGCTCTCTCTGTGCACGCTGCCAGCAGCCAGGAGGACGTTCAAGCTGATGAAGGTACTCCAGCTTCCGCCAGGTCAGGGACTGTGCAGGGCAGGAGAGCAGGTCTCGTGTCACGGAGAGGGGTGGCCGGACAGCTCGGTGTGCCCCGTCAGTCGGACGTGCAGAAGGATGAGGGCGCACCAGGAGCGCGAGCCAGGGTGAGCCGAATGCCCAGCGGCTCCGGGTCACCTAATCTTCTGGCCAGTTTTGCTGGAAAGAACCGCGTCCTGGTGATCTCAGCCCCTCATGACTCGGATGGATACTACAGACTCATGATGTCTCTCCTCAAACCGGATGTTTACTGTGAGCTGGCAGAAAGGCACGTTCACCAGATAGTCATTTTTCATCAGGAGGGCGAGATGGGGGGCAAGGTGAGGAGGATCACCGCGGAGGGGAAGGTGATGGAGGAGCCGCTGGACACTGCCCTCATCCCAGACTCATGAGCTTCCTCAAGCTGGAGAAAGGTGAGGAAGGGGTCCAGGTCCTGAAGGGGTGGCAAAATGAATCTTATTAGATTCCACTAAATGTCATATCTAACTTAAGAAGATGTCTCCAATTCATTTAAAGAACAAGAGCTTGAAATGATGCAGCTTCAGATGCTAAATATGCGAAATAACTGCAAAGCTTCCAAATTCCAAATATTATTATTATTGCAGAGTAAATACAAAACCAAAGCTGACACAGCTGTTATAAAGTCCATCAGTCAGACTCCTGCAGAGTCCAGGAGGGGGCGCTGCATCAGGATTTCCACATAATTCCTCAAACTTTAGTGAGACATGGTAAATGGACTTGAGCTTGAACAGCACTTTCAAATTACTCATAGCAAGAAACAGGTGCAACTTCTTTCCCAATGACACATCGGACATCGTAGCTGCGGGAGCCGGGGTTCGAGCCCCCCACCTTCGGTTGAGAGTTGACAGACTCCAACTGAGCTACAGCCGACCCATGGTGCTCTTAGTTATTGTTATCTATAAAGGGTTAGTGCCCATATCAAATTCTGCAGAAACACTGTAATAAATCGCTTTTGGCAAATTGAAAACAAATCCATTAAAATTATCTTCCACAAAACCAAACCAAAAACTGTCAAATACTTTCCAAAACATTACCTGACTCTTGTGTGACTTGCAGGTAAGTTTGGGATGGTGCTGCTGAAGAAGACCCTGCAGGTGGAGGAGAGGTACCCGTACCCTGTGAGGATGGAGGCCATGTACGAGGTGATCGACCAGTCGCCAATGAGGAAGCTGGAGAAGCTCCGACAGAAAGGCTTTGTGCAGAAGTGCAGAGGAGCAGGTGTGGAAGGCCAGGTGGAGGAGGGCACGCTCGCAGGTGAGAGGGGGGCGACTAGTTAAGAGTTTCTATCTTTTTTAAATCATCATTAAAGGAAGAGAGAAGCAGAAAATGTGTGCTCAAACAGGCTGTTTGGAGATGTTCCCTTCATGACATCACAAAGGGCAGTAGCCCCTCCCCCAGGTGGGTGACACTCCCACAGCTAGGTGTTTGTTCTGCCCTCTGAGTCTGCCTTCTCACCGTAAACAATAGGACATGGAGCCAGAAAGCAGCGAGTACACCCGAGCCCTTCCAGAGAGGGGGCGTGGTCAGACACAGCTCATTTACATATTTAAAGCTACAGACACAGAAACAGCCTGTTCTGAGCAGGGCTGAAATAGAGGGGTTTATAGACATGATCAAATACAGGATCAGAGTGGATTTACAACAACACACTTCACACACGTGATGAAGAGGAGCGAGGACACTGATTTCACCTGATGAAGAGGAGAAGGATGTGTGACCTTTAACCTGGGACGCTTAGCTGCAGTAAAATAAGTTGTAGTGGATGCAAAATTATCCTTGGCGGTGGAATCACCCAATAAAACTATTTAACTTAGTGCCTGAGGAAGCAGTTGAGCAGAAACACCTGTGTTCAGTTAGCTAACATCACTCCTTTTGTCTCTGTAGTTTTGACGCTTGTGATGTAATTTTCATCTTCCTCTTTAATGAACAGTTCTTTTTTTGTAGTCGGGATGTTTTCTGCAATGTGAAACAACAATCTGAGCCTGTCAGCGACAAACAAAACAACTTTTAGTGGATACACTTTGATCCATCAAGGATTCTGTTACCACCATAACAGCCTGTTTCCCTGCTGCGGGCAGAAGAAAAATACAGAAGCACTAACAAAGTTAGATGAATCGAAAGGTGGTGGAGGAAATTATTCACTGTGCTGTTTGTCTTCCTGTTTGTTCACAGCCGTAGATACACCAGTAGAAAGAAAACCAACAAAGAAGATCCTGAGAAAGTCAACAACAACCACAGCTGCCACGACCACCACTTCAGCTACAACCACACGACCGACCACACGACCAACCACCACCACCCCTCCAACAACCACCACCCGGCCCACCACCACAACGAGAGCAACGACAACAACAACCAAAGCTACAACCACCACCACCAGACGAACCACCACAAAAAGACTTGTCACCACTACCACCACCACCACCACCACCCAGAAACCAACCAGACCCCAGACCACAGCCCTGTGGCTCCCCTCGCCCAGAACCACTGCTGACCCTCACTACTACGACCGCAGAGACCGGGAGCAATACCCGGCTAAGACCACCCCGGCCGGAGACAATCGCACTGACAAGGACGGCAGAGATCCACACGGGAGGAATGTGGTTCCTGCCACACATAAACCCTCAAAGATCCGACCCACCAAGAGGAAGAACGGCGGAGAGAAGGTGATTTACGTGAACATTTACGTGACTAAATAATCATATTAGGGCACAACAATCAACCTTCCTGAGTTTCCATTTTTTATTGTAGTTTTTCTTTGTCTCTGCAGCCTTGAAGTTTGTTCCCAAAATGTTGTTTCTTACCACATTTACACGGACATGTATGTCTATTTGGCTCTTGGTAATGGAGCGTATTTGGCTAGACATTTTAATTGAAGTGCCAACTCTGATGGATCAGAATCCTGACTGGTAATTATGGCTGCCAATGTGACACTGCTGCCAGATTTATTTGCCAGAAAATGTTTATGAGAATTAGATTATTCTCATGCAGTTTTTTTCTTTATGAAAATGGGAATTAATAACAGAGACTGCATAAAGATAATTCCTCTTTTATCAATTAACAAACTTTCATCTCCCGTGCAGGTGTTGACGAACGAGTACGAGGACAAGTTTGAAGCCAGCAGGCCGACAGTCAGCGATCCTGGGGAGGCAGAAACCTTCACAGACATAAGTCCAACCAAGCGGGTGAAAGGCAAACACGACAAGCACGACAAGAAGAAGAAAAAGAGCGACAAGGCTGCCAAGAAAGCCGAGAGGAGGGGAGGAGGAAAGGCGGGGAAGATTGGGGGGAAGAAAAATGGAAAGAAGCTGTCAAAGTACCCCGAGAAAGAGGACTACCCGAAGCCCACCAAGAAGCCGACACCCCCGCCGAAGGGATCCCTGGCCTCTTTCCTGGACTACTTTGAGAACAGGAGGCGGCTGCTGGTGAGAGCATAACAAAACTCACACTCCTCGACACACTCGGTATCTCTCTGCATAGCAAATCTCCAGTGTCAGACTTCAAACAGAGGGAAAATATTAAACTACCAGCTCTCTGTACACATGCCACGTGAAGGACTAGCTAGCATTACATGCTTATATAAATTTAAGATAAGAGTTGAAAAGACAAATACAACACTCAAATCTTTCTGTTTAGTCTGAGGCTAATGTTTAAATGTTAGCTTAGCTTTCTGTAGCATTGTTTGTTGAAGCACATGAAAGGCTTACTAATAAACAGCTCCCTTGGAACCCGTCTCCACTCTTTATGCTAAGCTAAGCTAACTGGTGCTTGTCGTACATGAGACTGCTGTCAATGTTTTTTTTTTATCCGACAGACAGTTTGAGAACATTCAGAAGTTCTGGACTCGTCTGACCTCAGGACCCACTTTCAATCCTGCCGTGAAAAAAACCCAACATAGCCCCAATTTCTGAAATAGTTTTCGACCAATCAGATTTATTTTCTGAAGAATTGGGCAGTTTGGATCTCAGTCAGTGCAAAAAAATAAAAAGTCACTGAAGCAAGAATTTAATTGAAAGAAACACGTATAAAAAGCACCTTACAGACTTTGGAACAGATTTTTCAAGGCACACATTAGTGACCCTCTTCTGGGTCCCAAACCACTGATTTAAAACACCCATATAAAACAAACCATCGTCGCTGTGACAAACCAGTAACTTTGATTATTTGTGTAGCTAACTTCATGTTTGTATCAGTGGTGCCTGGTGGTTTTACAGATGCATAACAGTTTCTGGTATTCTGGATTATGTCAACATTTTTGTGCAGTTTTCCGCCCTTTTATTTGCTCTAGTCTTAAATCTGAAACCATCTGCTGTGAGATCTGACATGAGTAGGCATAAACTATGTGAAGCCTCCATCCTGCAGCTCTCTGGCAGGCTGCACAGCTGTGTGTTTGCAGACTGCGTGTCTCTGTTTTGCAGCCAGCAGAGATTCTTATCCCGTCAGTGATGTGGGCAGGATGGGAAAATATGCCCCATCCTCCGCCTGCAGGTTAATGTAAACACTGACCCCGCACACACCGCGTATGTATATGTGTGGGATCTTCATTTCATAGAGATGACTCTTTAACCCTTTCTCCCTCTCTCTCCCTCCCTGCAGCTGATTACATCTCCCAGCGAGGAGAACAGGATGTATGCCCAGCAGAGGGACGAGTACCTGGAGTCTGTGTGTGAAATGGCTATCAGGAAAGTCTCCATCATCACCATCTTTGGCTCCCTGACCAACTCCACCATGAAAATAGATCACTACCAGCTCGGTGAGTGACTCTCCACGTGCAGTGCTGGAACATCATCTCTGAATATTTCTTTGTGAGAATCAAATGTATCCTGTGATGCTTTTTTTTTTGCACATTTTAATGTCGCAGTAACGAGATCTTCTTTCCTCTCAAGTCAAGTCGAGGTCTCACATCCAAACACATCTCTCGTTACATGAATGAATGTTTGGTTGAGGGTAAACGCAGCAGGTTTTCTTTGTTTTATCTTTAACCTTAAAACCTACAGTACATGTACAAGAGGACTAACCTGCACTTAGATTCAGTCAAGGTGTTTATTTTTAGTTATCGCACATTATGAGGCTCAAAGTCAGAGTGTATTATAACATGTGTTCATGCATTCAAAGAATTTAGTTTGTGTCTTGCTGCAGCATTATAAATGTAGTAATAAATAAAAATATACAATAGAAAATAAGATAACAGCAGGACTGCAACACTAAAGAAATATAAAGAAATAAAAAAGAAGATTCTTTCTAAAATGCTCTGAAAAGTTGAGTCTTAAAAAATCGAACGTCGTCGATTTGAACTTTCAGCTATAATGCACATCTTTCTTTCTTTCTATATATCACAGAATGATATAACAAACAAAGACAAACAGCAAGCTCCTCTAGTAGAATCCAGAGCGTTGGGGTTGAGATGCACTTCAGTATTGTCTTCAATAACCTTTAACCTGTTGTGTTAAAGAAAAAAAAAAGTCGATGCGTTCTTGAATTTTGACATTTGAACCTTGAATAAGTAACGTCGAAACGTTCTCCTCGAGGCTGTCCTGCCACGTCTGCTGTCCTGTCCTTGTTTCACCTTCCTCACGTGACGTACGACGAGAACATTTCTGCAGCTCCAAGTTGAACTTTTCAGAAAGCGCAGGCTCGCTGCCAGAAGAAAAAAAACCCACAGCATTGTGCGAGCAGGTGATCGAGACGGAGCCGACTTCTCATTCCTGTGATCTTGGCCGCCGCTGCGCTCGGATGTTAATGTGCATGTTCTCCTGTGAAGGGATGTACTTTGATTGTATTTTTAGACTTCTACGGGAGGATGTGGGTGATCCTCCAAGTGTCTGTATCAGATGCTCATCGGGGGGGATGAAGGGGAAACACGTGAACACCAGGACATTCAAACCCACTTTAAAAACCTTTATCAGTCCGTCACTTTGCACGACGCCGGCGAGGTTTATCCCGTTGGAATGCTGGAAAAAGTTTCCAGGGTGACGTCACCCGCCCACACACCCACCCACGCCTGGACTCGCATGTACACTTTTGTTCCACTCACGGTCCAGAGGGTCTGTGTGTGTGTGTGTGTGTGTGTGTGTGTACTGTATACAAACAAGCGGTTCTTTCAGCGAGGCCCCTCCCTTACTTTTGCGCTGACCTCATGGTGATTTTTGGCGAGCGGCGTGTTTTGTAGGTGGAACATATTTGGGTTTGTGAGTTGGATATTTCAGTATGCTGTCTCCCCAACATGTGCTGGGGTTTTCCTGATTTGCTCACACGCATCACACAGCACGGAGTGGGGCGAAACCGTCCACCCAAAGTACAGGGCTCTGCGGCCTGCGAGTCCTCACACATGACTGGACGTAGTTGTGATTAGAGGCTTTCACGTCGGCCTGCTGAAAACCCAGCTGCAGTCATTTTCAGTAAAAGTGAGGCTGTCCAACCCTGCCGGATCAGGAGACCAAACATCCGCTCTGCTGCTGACCTGTGTGTTCGTTAGTCATTCAAGTCGGACACATTTTCCAAAGCAACTTTATTTTGAGCTGAACAGTGTCGGAAACATCCAGATCCTGATGCGTCTGTTTTTATGGAAATCTCATCAAGAGTTCAGACGGATAGAAAGTCTTAAATTATTATTTTTTTTTTTCACACATGATTCTCGATTAGACAACGATCTTCTCTCGTGTTCTAACGACAGACTACCGCCACCTGCTGGCACGGAGAGTCATTTTTCAGAACGTACGTGCTGATTGGTCGTCAGCTTTGCAGTCTTTGCGATGTGTAACAAGTCGAAGGCGACGGGAGGCGACGCCACAGTTGGTCTTCGTCACCGCTTGTTGTTTTGCTGTCTGCTTGGTTTAGTTTAGTTTAATTGTTTAGCAAACTTTCCAATAACAAAAAAACAAAAAAAATCAAAATGGTGTAAGGAGGGAACGAAGCACATCGGACTTGTACAGGCGTTCCACCTCTTTCAATAATTACAAGCAATTTATATTTGCAAGGCTAACGAATAAACATTCGACAGGCAAGGAGATAAAGTCCAAACATAATAAAGAAAAAATAAAAAAAATCAAATCATAACGACGTTAAAAACAATGGGAACCAGGTAATCGTTGTAGATCGCTTGGTGCGTCGGGGACTTCATGGTTGTTTAACAAACAAACCTTTAAACCAAGAAGCTTTCATCGCACGCCGTTTCATTTCATTCTTTGACCGTTGTATTTAAAAAGTGTCCGTCATCGAATCTAAACAGTCTCAGTTTATCTGTTTCCCTGTTTCTCGTCTCCTCCAGAAAACGACAAGCCGATGAAGGGTCTTCGTCAGGAGGATCTGGTGAACCAGGACCTGATCACAGAGCTGAGGAAAGAGTTCAGTATGACATATGAGGACTTCTACATGGTCCTCACCGACACCGACATGAGGGTCAAGGTGAGGACTGCAACTTTTATCCGCCATCTTCCGTACGTACCTGAATGTGTCGGAGGCGGCTGTGGTTCAGTGGTTGAATTTTAGCGTCTCCCAACTGGGAAGGGTGGGGGGGGGTTCGATCTCCGGCTTCTTCGACGCCTCCTCGGGCAAGACACGTGACCCCGACGTACTCCCGCAGCGTCGTCAGCAGTTATCAAATCGGGGACATGACAGACACGGCATATTTGTCGTTGCCGTGGAAACACCGGATGAGCTGCCACTGGAACATTCTGATAAAAACGTCACGTGAATTATACTCGGATACATGAACTCATCTGTAAACATCTCATCTTATGAGGTCGGTTTCGCCCGGGTGTTTGTTTTCACCGGGGGGAGTAGCAGTAAGAATCACTCCCGTGATTCCCCGCCAACCGCAACGTCATCTTTTCTCTATGTGTTGATTGAGAGCCCCCCGGTGGTCCATTTAATATTTACCCTAACGAGGACAAAATTCTGATCCACCAGCCTCCGAGCGGTGTAACAGCAAAAATGGCGTGTATATATGAATACTGGTACGTAAAGAATCAGAAGGGGCAAAAATGTCCGCGTCCTCACGCTGCTCACAGGTAAATGTTTAGTGAAACATTCAGGGATTTGTACAGCCTCAACATCATGTGACTTTCTGCATAGACTCGTTGGGCTGAGGTGAATCTGTCCTCTGTACCCGGGGCGCACAGGCGACCCACTAGGCCACTGGTGCCCAGAGCGTTCCCATTTGAACGTTTCACTCATTTACCTCCCGGAGTTATTCGTGGCACCGCTGTCCGTCAGTATGTCTCCACTTTAATCTCCTCTCTCTCTCTCTTCAAAGGTGGGCTGACCTGTTCTTGTCGTGCAAACACGCCGCCTTCACGAGAACACTGTTTTAATTCACCCAACATGACATTTACCCACCACCTGTGTGTGGTTGTGTGTTTGTGAGTGAGAGAGTACACGCCGGGGTAAATCACCCGGCTGTTTTTGGACCGGTCCGTCAAAGAGGCCAGTGTTCGCTCCGTGCTGACAGAGGCAGAGAGACAGTGTGTGTGTGTGTGTGTGTGGGAGAGAGATAGAAAGGTGGGGTGAGGAGAGGGGAAGGTGTGAAAAAGTGAAAATGAGCTGAGCTGCAGAATCAGTAGACCCTGAGAAAGTGTGTGTGTGTGTGTTTGTGTGTGTGTGTATTCGATATTCACGCTGAGATCTTCCAGCCTTTGGTAAATGAAAATGAATTGTGTGTCATGTTACACTGATATGTCTTGTGCTGCTTCCCAGAAACTATTAGAAGGAATTCCTGTGATGTGGCTGAGTCTGCTCTCATGTTCCAAACTTCACTTTATGGGAAACAGTTTCTTCATCACTTCTCTTATTTTCATGGCCTCTGAGTCATCACTTCTCACTGACATATCGGGGCATTAATCTTGAGAATTTATGTTTTTTATTTCAGCAATCCTACGAGGTTCCCATCGCCATGAAGGCCGTGTTCGAATACATCGACACCTTCTCGTCCCGCATCCGAGAGATGGAGCAGCAGAAGAGGGACGGGGTCGCCTGTAAGAAGGAGGACAAGCCCCGGTCCCTGGAGAACTTCCTCTCCAGGTAGAAAGTTGTGGCGTGGACGATCATGCACCCGTGAGCGCCAGCGTGCCTCACAGCTAGGAGACACATTTCTGCAGAGACTCCAGGGAACAATGTTTACATGCACAGTCAAGTGGAGCTGAAGTATGTCTGGCGATATACCCATTTTCAGCCACTTAAAGGAGCAGTATGTAACGTTGACCCCCTAGTGTTTAAAACGAGTACTGCAGTACTGCAGTCTAAATTCAAATCATGACAGAGAGCCCTTCGCAGCAGCTCTCTGAAAACCAAGACAAAACCTTTAAACACTAAAATGTCTCTGATTATGTTGCTGATGATCTGAAAAAGAAAATCTGTATTTGGTTTGTCTCATCAGGCTGTTTCTGCCTCCGTGAAACATCTGTCGCTTTGCTCAATAATCTGCATTTTATTGCCTTTTTTTATGCAGCTCTGCAGCAGTTTGTTTGTGTGTGTGTGTGTGTGTGTGTGTGTGTGTGTGTGTGTTCCTCAGATGGTAGTCGTTTTAATCGAGCCGTGCTACACCTCAGGGCTGAATTACTGCAATCACACATTTTTATGGGATGTCGAGAGCAAGAAAAAGTCTGTCTTTTTGTTATCATGGGAAGCTCCAGCTCCAGCTCAGTGCAGCAGTCTGGTGGTTTTTTGACCATAATTGGAGGTTGTCACCTTCTGGCAGTGACGCTGCAGGAAAGTGTAGCGGAGCACAAACAGCTCTGAACTATCACTTCAAGTTTTCTGTGATTGCAGGTTCAGATGGAGACGTCGCCTCTTCATCATCTCCGCCCCCAGCGACGAGGAGTGGGCCTATCAGCAGCAGCTCTACTCCCTCGCTAGCCAGGCCTGCAACCTCGGTGAGCGTCTCTAAATCTAACCCTGTGATTGGTCGATTTACTCCGTCTGTTAAAAGAGAAATTATAAGGACGAACACACAATGTGGACGAAACATAAAGACTGGAATAGTGTTGATGTATTTTTGTAGGCCAACGTGTGTGTGTGTGTGTGTGTGTGTGTGTGTGTGCTCTCTGCACACGCTGACTGCTCTTTCTGTGCTCCAAACTATTTCCTGTTGCTGCAGCGAGAAACAAACAAACAGGACAGAGAGTTTACTTCCCAAGCATGCCGAAGGGGGGGGGGGAAGAGAAAATGTCACAATCCTGCAGCATGATTCACCTTTGTGAGCTCAAATTGGTCGAATAATATCAACACTGCATTATTTATTATTTCATCTGAACGGATACAAGTTCTGTGGAATTGAAACTGGCTGAAATCTAACGCCTCATCTGATTTTTTTTAATCTGCACTTACATGCCGTTAGATTATGAAATTCCAACATTGCTTGGTCTAAAAGTTGCTCTGGATGTTTTGTTTTTCAGATGCACGCCAGGCTGTAACGGTTGCTAGCTTCATGCTAACGTTAGCCTGAGCCCAGTGTGTCCTCTAATGTTGATGTTTAGCCGGTTTCTCCTCCGTTTGGCCTCATCGTGCGGCGTTGTCACTTTAGTTTACAGGAGATCAGTGTGATCACACACACACACACACACACACACACACACACACACACACACACACACACAGTGAGTCTCCCACTATGTTAACGAGCAGAGACGCCTGATTGGACGACTTTGTAAATGAAATGTTCATTGCAGGGGAAAGTCGAGACGCGTTCACGGACACGGTTTTCAGGGAATGCGTCTGGAATGGGATTTTTTTGTTCTTTAGGGTCAAGTGTACTCAGGCCGGGTCCAGGTCCAGGTCCTTAGTCTGAAACTTTAACTTTCAAATATGGTTTTTTTCTTAAAGGCATCGAATTAAAACCACCTGAACTCCCCTTAAATGTCACTCTGGGATGTTTCCTCTTACCGCCTATGAGACACAATTTGTAAATCACATCAAGCATTAAATCCAGTATTGTTTGTTTGCTGCGACTCTCCAGATATTAGCGTGTGTGTGTGTGTGTGTGTGTGTGTGTGTGTGTGTGTGTGTGTGTGTGTGTGTGTGTGTGTGTGTGTGTGTGCAGAAAGATCCCAGATGACAGAGCTGGCAAAGAGCCGCTCTGTTCTGTGTCGAGCTAACAAGCTCCTTCCCTCGACGGCCTTTTCAGCGAGCCTGTTACTCAACTTTTCCACAGTCACTTAAACGCTGCACGTATGAAGACTCTAAACTCTCCAGATCTCAACGACCCCGATGTGTCGTGACAGATTTATGTGAGATTAATGTGAAGTTTAGAGCGCTCGGTGAACTCGCCTCCCTCAGCTAAACCAAATAAATCCTCTCATGTGGAGTTTCTCCCTCACTCCAACCTTCTGCTTCTGCTTTGTTTAGACAAATTCCACATATCTGACATTTCTTTCTGGCTCTTACGTCTTTCCCCCGAGCCCCCTTTCATAAAAAAAAAAAAAACAACTTTAAAAAGTGCAAGGGTCAAAGTCATGAATCCGACAAAAACATTTCCCGCCGATTCCGATCTGCAGTTTACGATTACTCAATCTGCGAAATTCCAGAACTTCTTTTGATGCCATCTTGTTCAAGTGATGAACATTTGAAGAATTTGGGCTTCCTGTTCGGAGGAAGTGAGCGCTGTGCTCGCCGCGCTGTGGGACGCAGAGCAGGAGCTGAGCGTGTACACGTGTAAACAAAGAGCTCTCTTCATGATGTACCGGAGAAGAAAACACAAAAGGAAACTCGGGTGCCCAGTTGCTCCGCCTTTACAGGACAACAAAAGGCACGAAAGAGTGAAGGAAATGCATCCCATGAAAACAACATGGAAGCTGTATTCAGTTGCACATACGAGTGTTGGTTATCGAGGTTAAACGTATGATGATCGGGGATTATTACTCTGAAGGGAAGCCGAGGTGGATGTAGATTTGTACGTCGCTGCTCTGGTCACTTCATGATCACGAGTTTGTTCATAAAAAGCAGATTTTATCGGAGTCGGGGGGCTGGAGGAAGTCAGCCTCTCTTGCTTATCAGCAGGTCCAGACCAGGCCCCCCCCCCCCCCGGTTTGTTGCTCTTGGCTGGGTCGGTACTGTGGGACGTCTCCGCTGCTCCGCAGACAAAGGCTCGTCCTGCTGAGAGGGCTGAAGACCTCCGAGGTCTGATCCTGGTAGTCAGCACTTGGCTCTCTCTCTTTAAGTAGGGAGTCCTCTTGTGGGCTCTCTTGCCTCGGTGGAGACGGGTTGTTTTTGGCTGGACTCGGCGTGCGACCACGATCTCCTCCCTTTTACATGAAAAAAAAAAAAAACAAGCCCGGGATGGTTCCAATAATAAACAAACGCAGGACTCGGAGCCAGGACGGGCAGCAGGACGGCTGAATAAAAGAACAGTTGGTCTTGCTTCTCCCTGATCGCCGTTGTTGTTTCCATGGTTACAGGTCTGAGGCACATCGCCATCCTGAAGCTGGCCGGCACAGAGCTGCCAGATATGGGAGGAGTCCTGGAACTGTATCCAATCAACGGTAAGAACCTTTCCTCTGTAACTTCAAGTGCAGGACTGTAGGTCAGGAACGATGAACACACACACACACACACACACACACACACATGCTACACCTGTCAAACATCATCTGAATGAACACACACGCTTCCTTTAACAAACCATCATGACCTATTCTAAAACTCTCTGCACCATTAAGTCACTCAAAAACAGAATGAGGTCTTTCCATCACATCCCCAGCAAAAGTTTTTTTTTTCTTCCTTGTGCACTGATTCGCTGAACAGCCAATCAGAGAGAGCGTGCCGACGTTGATTCAACATGTCGAATCAGCAGGTAAAAAGTAGACGAGGGGCCGATACGGGTAGATACGGAGCTGAACACACCGGCCTGAAAAGGGAAATCCACAACACTGTACCCCGTCACAGCTGCACCAACACTCAAGATGTTGCTCAAGAGAAATCCTAATAAAATATGCCGTTAGACTTTCTGGGAAAAAGAAGGGGAAAAAAAGACTCCAGGTTCTGGAGCGGTAACCAGCGGACTGCTGTTGTTGACATTTCTGCTTTTCACATTAGAGGCTCAGCATGTGGAGATGGAAAAATGTCAAACAGCCTCAAAGCAAACAATACCGTTCACTTGGGGTTCGGTGTGTTCTGAATACTTTACTCCTGACCTGAATATCTGCTCCGTCTCCTCAGGGAGCGCCACTGTGGAGCGTGAAGGACTGTCAGGCATGCTGGTGAAGGACATGAGGAACTACTTCCAGATCAGCCCGGAGTACTTCTCCATGCTGCTGGTGGGGAAAGACGGCAACGTCAAGTCCTGGTACCCGTCGCCCATGTGGTCCATGGCGATCATCTACGACCTGGTGGACTCGATGCAGCTGCGCAGACAGGAGATGGCCATCCAGCAGTCGCTGGGCATGCGCTGCCCCGAGGACGAGTACGGAGGCTACGGCTACCATCAGCACGGATACGAACACGGCTATCAGGACGGGTACCACCAAGGATACGGCTACTAGCTGCTCCCCGCGCGCGGCGTCTTAACTTCTTCTTAAATCTTTCCAGTTGGCTCGGACACGTCGATGTCCTTGAATGTTTTGTAGCACTTAACGAAAGCCTCCGAAACGGTTGCTTTCACCTTTTTCCAAGCTCTTTCATTTCGGTTTATATCGCTGCAAGTGAAGACACTCTGTCGTTACACTAACTCTGGTTAGTGTTTAAAATGTGTAGATGAGCCTCGAGGTTCGGAGATTTATTGTCCCAAGTGTTTCATTTTGATTTTCTCCGTGTTAGTTTGGTCATTTCTCTACAGAGGGTGTTGCTGCCACCAAGTAAGAAAAAATGTGATTGTTATCATGTGAGAAGAGGATGTTTTGATGCGAATAGCACGTACAGACTTAAGGTAGAGTCGGTGGCGTTTTTCAGCTTGCTAAACAACCAGCTAACACGTTAAGAGCTAACGTGCGTTAGCGAACGAGCGTTAGCTACCAGCTAACGCAAGCTAACCGCCAGTGTTTGGCATCTACCTGTCGAACAGGAAGCAGACCAACTCCACGTTCACGGGTAAAAAAAACAAAAAAAAACGTGTTTATGTCTTAACTACAGCTCTGCATGTGCTGATATGAAGTGAACCGTTTCTTTTTCAGGCGTGGCAGCGACACCCTCGACAGTGTTTTATTTTTGTGTGTAAGCGTCCGTCTCTTTCTGGAGACGACAGGCTGACAGTAAACATGTTTGTATTTATTGGACTTCTGAGCTGCAGGTTTTTTTTTTTTTCTCCTCCTCTGTAAAGTTTCCGTTGCTATCCATTGTTCTTATTTATACTCTGTTGTGCTTTATGACGAATAAAACGTGTTCATTACCACTCTTTGTTTCCTGTGCAGAATATATGAAAGACATGAGATACATGCAAAGTCACCTGCAGCTCATCTCTGACGCTACATCTCCTCCTAGTGGTCCAATGAGATGTTTGCTGGAGCTGTGTATGAGGCACCACGCTGACAGAGACCAGGACAGAGACCGAGACAAGACCAACGGATTTAGGGGTCAAAACGAGTCGAGACCGAGACCAAGCCCTTAAATATCACACAAAAAAACGGCCATAATGTCGGGGATAAAAATCCAACTATAAATGTAAAAAAGTTACTCATTTATTTAAAGATTTCTTTTCCTTGTAATCACAGTAATATCTTTCAGTTTTGGTCTCAATTTAAAATCCGTAGTCGGTCCAGTCTGAGACGTTCAAAAAGAGCGAAGTTACACACGTTCGTTCTTTATTCAAACAGTTTGAATAGAATCAAGAAGACAAATTAAAAATCTGTTTATTTGCAGAATAACAAGCAGTCAAAGGTCGGACTTCACGGCACATACAGGAATTTCCACAGAATAAAACATACCGATACTTCAGTTTGAAAACATCGAACAGGAATGTGTGTGTGTGTGTGTGTTCAGTCGTTGTGCTTTTCTGTGCTGCAGAAACATTTCCCTCAAGGTTTCAGTTAACACCAAATCCTACACACACACACACACACACACACACACACACACACACACACACACACACACACACACACACACACACACACACACACACACACACACACACACACACACACACACACACACACACACACACACACACACACACACACACACACACACACACACACACACACACACACACACACACACACACACACACACACACACACACACACACACACACACACACACACACACACACACACACACACACACACACACACACACACACACACAATCATAAGACTGTCTGACGGGAGGATGCTGCTGGTACAACCACCTGCAAGCAGACTAATATCGGCACACTCCCTTTTTAACTCCGTCCACGGTTTCTTCCGCCTAATTAAACCGTGGCGCTGCTCAAACACGCTTTGGCGTCGACCTGTCTTTTAGGATCAGGGTCTGGAAATGCTATAGTAGAACTGGTCGTAACGGATGCAACGTCGAAGTCTTTCCACTAAAAGTTGCTGTTGTTCACGGACAGAGCAAAAAAAAACAACAAATTCGTCCCTGGAGCTTTAAGAAAACGTAAACATCGGGCTGAAATTAAAAAAGTACAGCGATTCCCCTTCAATCAATAATAGCACTTATACAAAAACAGGCACATTTCCAATAATGTACACAATAGTTGGAATAATCACCAGAGTTGATCCACAGGATTCAAGGTTACCCTGCTGACAGGAAGTCAATGAAACACTTTGACACTAAAGGGCTGGAAGTCCACTCAGCAGCTTCTGTCCTGACTGCGAGTTCAGTCCTACAAAGACTCCTCGTCCGATTCGCTGTCTGTGTTCGTCTTCGTCAGCAGCTCCAGTTCCTCGCCATCCTGCAACATAATAAAACCCTAATCAGGAAGAGATTAGAACAGAACCATCAGAACGCATCAAGCATCAATCAGTCCATTAATCATTTATTCCAAAGCAACAAAGCAACAAAGACACCTGCAGAGGAGAGAGAGAGAGAGACACCTGCAGAGGAGAGAGAGAGAGAGAGAGAGAGAGAGAGACACACACACACACACCTGCAGAGGAGAGAGAGAGAGAGAGACAGAGAGAGAGAGAGACACCTGCAGAGGAGAGAGAGAGAGAGAGAGACAGAGAGAGAGAGAGACACCTGCAGAGGAGAGAGAGACACCTGCAGAGGAGAGAGAGAGAGAGACACCTGCAGAGGAGAGAGAGAGAGACACCTGCAGAGGAGAGAGAGAGAGAGACACCTGGAGAGGAGAGAGAGAGAGAGAGACACCTGCAGAGGAGAGAGAGAGAGAGAGAGAGAGAGACACACACACACACACACCTGCAGAGGAGAGAGAGAGAGAGAGACAGAGAGAGAGAGAGACACCTGCAGAGGAGAGAGAGAGAGAGACAGAGAGAGAGAGAGACACCTGCAGAGGAGAGAGAGACACCTGCAGAGGAGAGAGAGAGAGACACCTGCAGAGGAGAGAGAGAGAGACACCTGCAGAGGAGAGAGAGAGAGAGAGAGAGAGAGAGAGACCTGCAGAGGAGGGAGACACCTGCAGAGGAGAGAGAGAGAGACACACCTGCAGAGGAGGGAGAGAGAGACACCTGCAGAGGGGAGAAAGAGAGACAGACACCTGCAGAGGAGAGAGAGAGAGAGAGACAGCTGCAGAGGAGAGAGAGAGAGAGACAGCTGCAGAGGAGAGAGAGAGAGAGACAGCTGCAGAGGAGAGAGAGAGACACCTGCTGAGGAGAGAGAGAGACAGCTGCAGAGGAGCTCTACACATCATATTTGGTTTTTCAGTTGAAGCAGAGTTATGTGGTAACTTAATGGGACGCCACTTGAGAAACGTGAGTTTGGACGGCAAAGAAAAGAGAAAGTTGTGTCTGAGTGACGACAAGCAGAATCAACTGGAGGATCAGAGGTCAGAAAGATCTCTGAGCATCAGTCTTCAAATCCAGTGGAAAAAAAGAGTTGTGCAGAGTCCAGAATAATGTCCTCACAAGGCCTCGCTGACATCTGCTCAGTGTAAAAGCTTCCTCTTTCACAATCCGACAGACTTCATCGAACTTAATGAAATTATGAGAGTCTCCAGTGTGAGTCTGAACGCACAGATTGTGTTTCCTCCTGCATGGAAGAAATCACATTATGGAGACACGAGGGCCAACTTTTCCTCCAGTATGTGCGTGGGTGTGTGAGCGAAGGGAGGACGGGGCTTTACATCGGGGTCAGCTGAGGAGACTGTGTGTGTGTGTGTGTGTGTGTGTGTGTGTGTGTGTGAAACTGCAGAAGGTCAGAGTGTGTGTGATTTGCCCCGTACCCCTCTGGACCTCTCGAACACCTCCCCGTTGACGACCCGCAGCTTCTCCTGCTGCAGGCTGTACTCGGGGTCTTTGGGCCGGCTGGCGTTGTAGATGAAGATGGCCAGCAGGACCGTGGGAGCCTGGAGGAAGAAGTCCAGCGAGGGCCGGAAGTCGAAGAGGAAGATGGAGAGCGCGGTGATCAGGACGGTGGTGATCTGTCCAGTCAGGATGTGGAACATGTTGTCTCTGAACTTGAGGATGAAGGCCACAGATAAACCCAGGGCAGCTGCAGACAGGCGGGGACAGATTTAAAAAAGACGTGCATTAATCAAACAGCCCTGCAGGGAACGTGAACACCACCCGGTGTCTGTAGCTTTAAATATGTAAATGAGCTGTGTCTGACCACGCCCCCTCTCTTCGATCTCTCAGCTACGATGGATGTGATGACTCACCGGTGACCAGCACCAGAGCCAGCGAGTAGACGTTGTGTCCGTGTAGGAGGCCGCAGTGCACCGTCAGTCCGCGCGCCTCACTGCCGAGCCCGAGGGTCAGAGCGTTGAACACCACGCCGAAGGCGTACCTGCAAACCCACAGAGCACGGGGGTCAAGGGTCAAGGGTGAAGAATGAACTCACAGCTGATGATCAGCAGCAGGAGAAGCCTCTCACAGTTTACTGTTCTGGATGAAGATGCTCTCGGTGAGCTGGTCTCCTTCTTTCAGGATCTTCTCGTTGTAGATGTTGGCCATGGCGGCGATGAAGCACTGCAGGACGAGCAGGACGTGACCCACACCCAGAGACCGAAGCTTCCCCACGGCGCGGTCCCTCCAGGCCTGACCGGGTAGAGTCGACACCCACGATCCACTCGCACTGCGGCGGACGGGAAAACAAGCGACCAATCAGAGCGTGACCTTTTCTTTCTTTTTAAATACATT
Organism: Symphodus melops; assembly: GCF_947650265.1. Taxonomy (NCBI): domain Eukaryota; kingdom Metazoa; phylum Chordata; class Actinopteri; order Labriformes; family Labridae; genus Symphodus; species Symphodus melops. The sequence goes on along the minus strand of NC_136702.1, from coordinate 1,312,367 downwards.
GCCGATGTTACCATGACAACCAGACTCGAGTGGCTATTTTGTCCATCACGCTACCTGCTGTTCCTCATCTGCTCCAGCAGCTGAGTGTAGAGCAGGCAGGAGTTGGACGGCGTGGAGAGCCGGTTTAAGTGCGGGTTGAGGTGGAGGCCGGGCACAGCGATGGAGTTTTGGCCGCCTCCCGATCCTGTCGTCAAGGAGACGATGGACAGGAGGAGGACGACTAAGGCGGCCCACTGAACCCAGGACAGACGCCTCCTGACGGGAGAGGCGAACGACGAGGTGTTTCAGTTAAAGGTGCGGTCGTTTGTATCAAACTTGGCTCATTCCTCTCTCTCTCTATCTTATCAAGTCAAACACACACACGCACACACACACACACACACACACACACACACACGCCCACTATCTCTCTATCTCACTGTACAGGACAGAGTGGTCGGATCAGAGTCGTGCGATGAGTCACTTACTTGAGAACGATTCTGAAGAGCACCGCTGTGGTCAGGATGACAAAGTTGGAGAACAACACGGCCATGGCCTGAGGACGAGGACGAGAGGCAGAACACGCCGGGTTAGAGACACGGAAGACGAGACGTGCGGCGAGTCTTCAGTGAACGCAGGTCACATCAAGAATGCAAAAAACTAACTCTCTGTATGCTAAAGTTACTGACAGGTAGCAGCATCATAAATTATGAAGATATTGCAGAAATATAAAAATGTAAAATATAATATTGCACAGGTGTATGTGATAAAAGTTTGTGATATAAATTATGATTCATACAGACAATGTGGTTAATGTGTGCAACAAAAGACGTCCTACTGTGATGCTAAAATTGAATATGATGATAATGTGTGAAGCTTTGAGGCGTTCACTGACCGGCTGCAGGTACGTCATCACGTAGAAGATGATGAGGTTGTCGAGGAAGTAGAGGAAGGCGGGGACCGACCACTTCAGAGACTTAAGGAACGATCGACTGGAGGACCAGCCGAGCTCTCTGCACGATCGACCCTCTGAAGAGACACAGGGAGGGGAGTCACTTTAACGCACACACACACACACACACACACAGGAGAACACGCGTGCTGAGACGTCGCCCGCTCACGCCTTTACCTCGGACTATGACTCTGAACGACATCACCAGGCAGAAGATCAGTTTGAGCAGCTCAGCGAGCAGATTGACCGACGCAGGGAGGAAGTCGTACTTGTTGTCTGCAAACAAAAAAAAAGACACACTCAACATCTGAGGTTTACAGAAAAGGTTTATGATATTAAAAAAAAAATATCCGCTCTGTGATAATCACCAGCGTTTGCAGAGAATTTGAGCAGCAGGACGCGACTGGTCCCCACGATCACGTAGCCCAGGCCGAGGGCCAACGTGTAGGCCAACGAGCGAGAGCACGGCCTGGGGGACGGCGTGCAGCACACCATGGCTACCTGACAGGACACAGAAAAAAAACAAACAAAGAGTTTGTGCTCAGTATGTAGGTCATCAGGGGCTGACAGGATCTGAGTCACAAAGAGAAGTGGAGAAACTGGTTCGTCTCTGCTCTACACAAACATCTTTAAAGTCGGAGCTCAGCGGGACATTCAGGAGCTGACAATGACTCTGGGCTTAAAATCTAATTTGTGTTAGTCTGTTTATAGACTATAACAGCTCAGTTATGCTGTCCTAATTATTTTCCTTTATTCACTCCGAACACCTGCATCATCGAAGCGCAATGCCAAGGTCAGCTCGACTTGGATTAAGATCCTCAGTAAATTCAGGACGAACCAGTTTTAATCGTGGGTTCAGATGAATGTCGATAAAAAGAAAAAAATTCAAAATCTCCTGATATTTAATCATTCTTTGTTTTTAAAGCTTTTACTAAATGCAAACATATTTACAGTGTTTCTCCAGCTAGTCGGAATCGGAGAATGGTACATTTACATCTTGAAGGATTAGGGGTTACCGCTCGTTTAAAGTATTTTTTTTATTTTTGTACATTTTTATCCAATTTAATTTTTGCACTATGTGATTTTTTTTTCTGCTTTGCTGCTGTAACACTTTAAATTTCTCCATCTGTGAGATGAATAAAGGATTATCTCATCTAAAGATACAAATACAAAGTTTTTGAGCTTTAGTTTAAAAAAAAAAAAAAGAGGGATTATTTTCTAACTTTTAAATTAATGATCTTTTTAGTTGGGCTGTAGATGGAATGATTAACTCTTTGTGTTTCTGACATTTAAAGGATAACAAACCTGAAAACTCTCTGACAACATGTGAGCTTCCTTCACGGTTAAATCCGGACCGTAAGAAGAAGTCAAAGGTTAAATGTAAGAAGTCAAAGGTTGAATGTAAGAAGTCAAAGGTTTTGGGGAGTTTTGGTCCGGAAACAATCAAACAACAGCTGTTAGCTCAGAGCTACATTAGCATCTTTGTTCCTGATTCTTTGTCATATTTCTAAATAAAAACATCTTTCACTTTATAAATCACCATCCTTCTCTTCACTTTAAAATGACATGAATACTCACAAGATGCACAGAAATCATGTTTTAAAAGACACTCACCTGTAGCTTTCCTTCCTACGACTCTGAAGCATTGTTTTCAAGCAGCTCTTCCTGCTTCCTAGATGTTTTGCGCAGGCGCACTGGCACAGGTGCCGCGATGACGTCAGACCCCCGGATTTCTGATTAGCGTATTAGCACCAGAGCTCAGCGTGAAACGGTGAACTACATACGTTAACTTTCCTAAAGCTTTTTAATAATAAAACACACAAAATACGTACAAATACTAAAGATTATGAAAGATTCAATATTTTTTTAAGTACAAAAAAGAATAATAATTTCATTTAACTTCTTTTATATCTACAGATTAATTATTCAATAAACAGAGGTGTGCAGGTTAATGTTATTTTTTTGTAAATACAAGAATGAAAATAAATGAAATAAAAAGTATTAAAAATGATTATAATTTAATTTAACTATTTATTCATATATACAGTATATATTTCTACAGATTACTACATATATATATATATATATGACAGACTCTCTGTACCAATTTAAATCTTGTTTTCAATCAAAAAACGTATAGTTGCTAAGATTCACACTTCTTTGGTCTTTGAATGCATGTTACTTTATTGTGCTTCATCTTTAAGCGGATTGGCTGAATTATCATTCAACAAGTATGACCTGACTATCAGGTTTTCATCAATGAAGCGTGGGGGATGAACTTAGGTTTCAGTGAAGTGTAGGGTGTCGCCACATCACCCACAGGTTCAACAAGAAAGCATAAAGTTTAAACATTTTTAAATTTCTTTGGAATAATTTCAGGTTTTTTCCCCCTCCAAATAAAATCTGGTTTGCTGCAGCTGTGTGTGGCCTTACAAATAATAACATTATTAATTTTTGATTTTAAAAGAATTCAGAACAGAAAAAATGTGGATTTGAGCATCTTTCTTTTCATAAAATTGATTAGCATTTGCAATATTACACCACTGCTTTAAAAACATGCTGTGTCCACATCCTGGGCAAGGTGACAACAACAGAAAGACCTAACCTGACCTGACCCTGCCCAGCGGAGGATGACCACGCCGAGCGAAGGATGACTTCCACCTGTCAAGCTCTGATAGCTGATGCATGGGAGGAAATACCTTTGAATGCATCTGTAACAGCGATACATGTAAGATTTTGAAGGTCGAGTTCTGCGCACGTGTTTAAAATAAACAAATAAATGCTGAAAATGAAAATAAGCTCTGATAAAAATTAAAGGGAGGTCAGTGGAGGGAAGATGTGCCGGCTCGTCTCGGTACCACGACGACTCTCTCGGCTGTATTTTGGATGAACTGCAGGTGTCAGAAGAAGAAACTCCTACATGACAGAGAATTGCGATAATCAGGATGAGGATTGCTAAATTGACGCTTCTGGATGCCAAGGACTCGTCTGAGAGATACAGTACATTTTAAACGATCACCACCTTTTGGAAGTTCTCTCATTTAATTGCCACACAGAGGATTGCAGGGAGTTTTTCATTCGCAACGTATCTCCTTCATGATCCTCCAAAATACGTCAAGAAGATAAGAGTTAAATAATGTCAGGCTGAAAGCAAACCAGCAGGTTCATCTGCGTCCAAAAAGGCATATCAACTGTTCTGAGCTTTAATATAAGAAGACGTAAACAACAGAAAAGGCTGGAGGATGATTTCAAAATTAAAAACTTGAGCGTGTAAAGTTGTTTTAAGAGTGTATAAACTTCAACCTTACAAGCATTAGCTTCAAGATACAATCAGACGTGTTTAAGATTACAGGTTTTTATTTGTGGTCAAATTGTTCGTCCATGTGACTATAGTCCTACACATCCGCTGTTTTGTAAATTTCGCTTTAATTTCCCCCAAAATTGCAGGTTGTCTGAATTGCACAAATACATTTGCAACGCGTCTGTGCTGAAATGTGCTTTACTTGCAACTTTTGATGGCTTCCTTCCTCTCCTTCCCTCCGGTGTTAGGAAATCGACGTGCGTATTTCTACAGCTTCTGTACTTTTTGGTGCTATTGATCATTAAAGTAACAGATTTGCATTGTTTTTTTTTAAAACAGGTTGTATTGAAAAAGTGCTGCTGAACATTTCTGACAACCTTAACCTGCACTCATCACATGTACCGTGGTATGAAAGGATAATGAATGTGTCTCTTCCAAATTAAGTTGAATCTTGGATCATGACTCCTTCGAGCAGAGTGTGTTTTTTTTTTCTTCCTGGTAACTTTGCGGTTAGAGAAGTCGTCTGTGTAAATTCCCGCACTCATCCCCATCGTGTTGTTTTTTTCCCTCAGAGATGATGTGAAGAAGCACACCCTGGACCCTCAGGGATGACTCACAGCCGAATACAGGAGGTTTTAATTACAAGAGAGGTGGGGTGGGGGGTGGGCAGAGAAAATACACAGACACAGTTCATTGCCCTGGGACATACTGTTTGAACGCACATGAGTGTGTGTGTGTGTCGGTGTGTGTGTGAGTAACGGATAAAGCTCAGAGCGGGACCTCTCTGTCAGATCACTCTTCTTCTTCTTCACTTCACAGAACAGAGACCCAGCTCACCTGAGGGACCGATCCCAGACATGAGGCTCTGTTTCTGGGCTGGAGCTCGATGTCTTCTGCCCGTCCTGGTTCTTCTCCTCGCTCACAGAGCCGAGCAGCATCAACCCAGAGAGAGACACTACTACATCGCTGCTGTGGAGATAGACTGGAGCTACTCTGGAAATGACTCTCACAGGTAGGACGCCAGCCGAACATGTATGATATAAAATCCAAAAACGACACGTGCAACATTTAAAAAAAAACAACGTTTTTCTGTCCCATTATTTGTATTTCTGGACGCAGTCGTTCCACAGTTGCTCTCATTCTGTTGTTGAATGTATCTGTGACCTGATAACATTTGTTCCAGATTGTCCTCGTTACATTTCTTTCTCACTCTGTTTTCCCCAGCCTCACACAGTATCAGCGTTATTTTGACAAACAGTTGAGCAAACGCGTCCAATCTTAAAGTCCATGTCACAGATATGCAGTCGTGTGTGTGTGTGTGTGTGTGTTTGGATTTGTGCTGATTCTTGTTTTGTGCTTCAGATTGGGTCCCACCTATAAGAAAGTTGTCTTTCGGGAGTATGAGAAAGACTTCAGACGGGCCAAGACTCATCCCTCCTGGCTAGGTAACTATCACGTGTTTAGAGTCTGTCTCTAACCGCAAAGAAATACTCACCCTGTCTGCGAGTCTACCATCCTTCAAGACAAAAATATTATGACTAAAACCACGTGCTGGGTGTTCTGGGTTACTGGACACAAACACAGCTTCAGGGTTTAGCTGCATACATGTTCCTGATCCACAGACGGGTTTTCTTTTAGCTCAGTTAGCATCTTGACTTGAGACTCTGAGCACCGGGTCGAGTGTCTGCCTTGTTTGCGTGCTTCAAAATCCAGAATCAAAGCGACGACATGTAACTTTTCCCAACTTAAAATAGAAGTTTAAAAGGTAGATTCAAGGGAACGATAAGTTTGAACAGGGAGAATTGTGTCTCTTCCATCTCGTCACCTGTTTAATTCACTGTGTAACTTTAGCGGCGTGCGGCGTCACGGCACTCGTTCACACAGCAGCCTCTGTTCTGTTTGATACGACGACAGAGGCTGAGAAGAAGAGGCCGCTAAGAAGAGACAAAGAGCGAGCGAGAGAGAGAGAGAGAGAGAGAGAGAAGCAGAGAGTACATCCCTGCAGAGATGCCTCAGTCACCGGTCTGCATCCAAATTAAACGTAAAGTCCATCTTACGTTGAAAAAGTTCCCGCTTTCCTCGTTTGATATGCATCAGTTAGCTTCATGTGTTTGGACGCTAACAAACTTATCTCAACTATTTAGTGTGCAACAAACACCCTCTGCAATGTCGCGATTTAGCCACTCCCTACAGTTGTCATGGCAACAGATGAATACACACACACACACATACTCCACATGCGAACAGTTCGCTAACAGCCGGCTGCAGATTTGGACACAATCTGTTGATATTAATGAACCAGACGGGGCGAACGCCGTCTGTGAGGAGGGTCTCTACTGTCGTCGTGTGTTGACTCGATGGAGTTTAGAGACCTTCAGTCTGCACGACAACGGACCAACCCGTAGTCCCACATATCGTTGCTTTAACGTTTCAGCGACTATTTAATAAAAGCTGTGATGTTGTTGCCTCTGAGTTTATTTTGTCTGATTATCGATTGCATCCTCATCCAAGTGAATAACTGTGAGTAACACTGTCTGGAGTGAGACTTTCACAACACTATTCAGTCAATGACTTTGCCATGTTGGTTTTCCAGGAATGTTTTTTTTTAAGTTGCACAATAGTTTCTTGCTAAAAGAGACATCAGTAAGGTAAAGAGAAGGAATCACGTTGGTGAACATTTCAGAACACGAGCGAGTGGTTGAAGTGAGTCAGCCTTCAAGTCATTCGCCCTGCTGTCTCACGATGATGTAATAAGACATACATGTGATGCAGACACCTAACAAACCAAATCCTTGTGTCTGTCTCTCTGCAGGTCTGGTCGGACCCACCCTGCGGGCGGAGGAGGGCGAGACCATCGTGGTGACTTTCAGAAACATGGCGACCGGAGCGCACAGCATCCACCCACACGGCATCGCTTACGGGAAACAGTCGGAAGGTGGGTGTCTGCCCGCTCAGCTGTGCATGGGTCTATACTCTCTCCACGTCTGTGTGTCAGGGTCAGCGCTGGTCTTCGTCATGTTACTCATTCTGATAATTACACAAGACTGACCAACAAAACAAACAACTTTGTTTGTCTTGTTCTCAAAGATTAACCCGGAGAGGCAGAGCAGACGATACTGAAGTCCAACAGGAAGAACTGTTAAGCCCCTCATAACTCACATTAAGAGAAACAACAGGACGTTTCATGCCATCATTAAAAAATATGGGAAATGATTCCCTAATATGATCTTAATGAAAAAGTCAGAGTGCAAAGATTTAAAATAAAGAACAGCTTCATTAAGAGTTTCATCTATCTGACTTTGAATCTCCTCGGCATTGCTTATTTATTTATTTATTTATTGCACTTAAAACAAACAAACAAACATAATTGATCCAATGAATAAAAAACAGACAGTATGATTTGTTAATACAAAAAAAAAAGGAGGTCTTTTGAAATGTGCTGGAGGAGCCAAATAAACAGCAGAGGAGCTCGTCGAGTGGCTTGCTTGGAAAGTCATTAAAGCATTTGAATATGAAACTCATTGTGTTTATTTGTTGTTTTTTTGCAGGAGCTCACTACTTTGACAACACCTCTCTAAAAGAGAAAGAGGACGACGTCGTGCAGCCCAACAGCGAACACGTTTACAACTGGGAGGTGACGTCGGAGGTTTCTCCACAGAAGAGTGACCCCGCCTGTCTCACCTACTCTTACGTCTCCCACCAAAATGTTGTCGAGGACTACAACTCGGGACTCATCGGTACTCTACTCATCTGCAAGCCTGGTAAGCAGCAACATGTGGCGGTTTGGGCTTTTCAGGTTTTTTTTTTTTGTTTGCGTCAGAATGACAGCTTTGGATTCTGTCCCTCTCGCTGCAGGCAGTCTGGATGACTCAGGGAAGCAGGTCGGTGTCCACCACGAATACACGTTCCTCTTCGGGGTTTTTCACGAGAACGAGAGTAAACACAAACCAAAGAGGTACTCCCCAGATGACCACGTCAAATACACCATCAACGGATACACTCAGGGATCTCTGCCTGGTGGGTTTGTCCACTTATTGAAAAATATCATCACCCGCACAGTGTTCGTTCTTGAAGCTCTTGTAGCTTTTCTTCACATAGTTTCAGAGGTCACTATTGCTCTTTGCGATCCGTTTAATTTGACAGCGGTCGGGTTGAAATATTAAAACTTCAAATTCAGGAACTGCTTCAGATAGAAGTGATTGTACCCGAGCTAAAAATCCTCTGCATGTTTCTAATAAGCTCCAGCAGCAGAAAGCTGCTCAAACTAGGATCAATGTTGGAGATGAAACATGGAGAGAGGTTAGAACGCAGAAAGCTTTACAGACCCATGCAGAGCTGGCTAAACACTGAAGCTACAGTGTCCACCACATGCAGAGCTGGCTAAACACTGAAGCTACAGTGTCCACCACATGCAGAGCTGGCTAAACACTGAAGCTACAGTGTCTCTACATGCAGAGCTGGCTAAACACTGAAGCTACAGTGTCCACCACATGCAGAGCTGGCTAAACACTGAAGCTACAGTGTCCACCACATGCTGAGCTGGCTAAACACTGAAGCTACAGTGTCCACCACATGCTGAGCTGGCTAAACACTGAAGCTACAGTGTCCACCACATGCTGAGCTGGCTAAACACTGAAGCTACAGAGTCCACCACATGCAGAGCTGGCTAAACACTGAAGCTACAGTGTCCACCACATGCAGAGCTGGCTAAACACTGAAGCTATAGGGTCCACCACATGCTGAGCTGGCTAAACACTGAAGCTACAGTGTCCACCACATGCAGAGCTGGCTAAACACTGAAGCTACAGTGTCCACCACATGCAGAGCTGGCTAAACACTGAAGCTACAGGGTCCACCACATGCAGAGCTGGCTAAACACTGAAGCTACAGTGTCCACCACATGCTGACCTGCGTGAGCAGCCACTCTAGAGAGGATCCACTTTTTGGAATAGATCTCATAATAGTCTCAGTGCTTGTTAAGTTCCCAATGTTGGGTATATTTGCCTGCAGCTGGTTCATCATACGTGATTGTAAGAAAGCCTCATTCAGTTCGATATCACACTACTCACAATCCAAAGTGAAAACTGCTTCACTGTTACTTTGCTGTATTTGAATACTCGCCTGTTGCCTCACTGTTCTGAATGATGGTGGGTAGATCACTGTATCACGTACGGCATGTGTTGTACAGTCAGTGCAGAGACTGATCCCAGATGTGCTGTGTAAACCAAACAATTCTCAGACAGTGTTTTCTCTCCAGACGTCAGTGTGTGTGCGCACGCCCCCGTCAGCCTGCATCTGCTGGGAATGAGCTCGGAGCCTGAGGTGTTTTCTGTGCACCTGAACGGACACGTGCTGAAGCAGACCGGACATAAAGTGTCGTCTGTGGGACTCATCAGTGGCACCTCCACCACGGCAAGCATGCAGGCTCCGCACACGGGCCGCTGGCTGCTCTCCTCTCACACTGCAAAGCACATGGAGGGTAGGAGCAACAACATCATGTAAATTAATAGAGAGAGGTTGTTTTGTTTTGTTTTAAACGAGGGAATCTATAAAATGTTTCTGCTATTGCAGCGGGCATGCATGCTTTTGTGGATGTGAAAGAGTGTGATGGCTTCACACCACCCAACAGAATACTGAGCATCGTGCAGAAACGACACAGCAGGGAGTGGAAATACTACATCGCTGCTGAGGAGGTCGTCTGGGACTATGCGCCGGAACTGCATGACCACGTTGACGAGTAAGCAAAATGTACATTTTACATCTTTCTTACATGCAAGCTGATCGAGTGTTGAACCAGAAAGTGAAAAAAAATGTTCTTTGTGTGTGTGTGTAGGGACTTTAAGGTCCAGTACCTGAGGCAGTCACCAACACGCATCGGTAAGAAGTACAAGAAGGCCGTTTACACGCTCTACAAAAACGAGTCATTCACTGAAAAGCTGGAGTCAAAACAGAGGAAAAACGAGCTGGGGATACTGGGTCCTGTCATCAGGGCGCAAATCAGAGATGTCATCAAGGTGAGTTCATATCAAAGTCAAATATTTAGACTTTGAAAAACAGCTCAGTTTACGAGTCACAAGTCGTGAGTTCAAACAAGTCGTTCCACTTTTTCATTCACTTTCATAGTGACTGTCTTTTTTCCTCGTAAAGTAAATGCTGTAACTTTCGATTTACCACACGTTCCTTATTCTGTTTCAAAATAAAAGCAGGTATTTATCCAAACAGGAAGTAAACAACCTAATAGCTTAAGACTGTACAAAATAAAAGCAGGACAAGAAATGAAATGCAAAATAATAGAATTTCTAAAATTTAGAGTCCAAATTAAGTTGGAAAAAAACACCACTACTTGCAACTCTATGTTAAACTTGGCGACCTGCAGTGCTTAAATATCCTCATGTTTGGTTTTCAAACAATAATTCTTACATTTTGTGTTCATACTATTAATTTTTGCGCCTCTTGCATAAACTTTAAGAAGCTTCTTTGGGGTTCACATGCATGGACTCTGCTTTATTGTCTCAAATGTAAAAATCTAATAAAATCTATTGATTGTAGTCGGGGCATTAGTCCTTTTATATGCTTCTGTCAGCAGACAGTGCTCTCACACATCCCTCTGTCCTGTTACAGATTGTGTTTAAGAATATGGCCTCCAGGCCTTACAGCATCTACCCGCATGGACTGTCCATAAAGAAGTCAGAAGAGGGAGCCAACTACCCAGCAGGAGGTAATCAAACCTCCCGTCAGTGTGTTTCACTTTCTAAAACAATTCACCTGACGAGTAATGCTGATTTCAACGTGTTCTCAAGGTAACCAGTCTCATGGAGTTCAGCCGGGTGAGACTCATACGTATGTGTGGAATGTTCTGGAAGAGGATGAGCCTTTGGAAGGAGACCCTCGATGTCTGACACGTATGTACTACAGCGCGGTGGACACGCTACGAGACATCGCCTCAGGACTGATCGGGCCGATCCTCATCTGCAAGAGTCAGTCCCTCAATGTCAGAAATGTACAGGTAAAAAGACTCTGCGATCAAACTCGACCACGTCTGTTGGGCAGCCACTTTGGTGGAATGTGTTTCTTTCGTTGTCCCCAGAAGATAAAACCAATCTGATTGTTGTGACTTCATGACTTTTCCAGTAGAACCATTATCAGTACATTTATTTTTTTGCGGGGGGATATTTGACCCTAACCCTTCTTTTTAATACAACTGTAATTTTTATTATCAATCTATCAAAGATGTTGATGTTCTGGATGAATTGTGACATTTAAGAGCTTTTAGAATGGCTAAAGACTTTATTTGGGAACTTGACAAATGATTAAAAACGTCATATTGTTAAACAAAAGTTGCATGAATCTCGTGCTTGCAATCACAGATAGAGGTAAAGGTTGCTATTTACTTTAATGCATGAAAGATGTCTTGTGTTTTTGATGATGGAACTGTCGCAGTTATGTGAGTCTGTGTAGTAAAAGTGTAAATATTCAGAAAGCCAATGAACCAAACATTAGCTGATTACATTGATTTGTTTCCACAGCTGAAAGCAGACAAGGAGCAGCACGCCATGTTAGCTGTGTTCGATGAGAACAAGAGCTGGTACCTGGATCAAAACATTCAACAATATTGTGACCGATCCAAAGTCAACAAGGCAGACCCGGACTTTTACAAATCCAACGTCATGCATTGTAGGTTTTGTCTCAATTGCAATAAATCAACAAAGTCGACCTCAAACATTATTTTTTGCTGGCTGAAAGACGACTAATGTTTATCCACATTTCCTCTCAGCAATCAACGGTTACATGTTTGAGAGCGGCCCGCTCCTGGGCTTTTGTAACGGCGAGGTTGCGACATGGCACGTGTCCAGTGTTGGAGCGCAGGACTACATCCAGACAGCTACTTTTTACGGACATCCATTTGCGCTAAATGAGCGGACAGAGGACTTCCTTAGCCTTTACCCCATGACTGGAGAGACCATCACTATGAACATGGAAAACCTTGGTTTGTTGGAAGAGGTTTTTTTTCATTCTGTACTGTTTTTAGAAAAAAAATCTAACCAAATTAAATAAATGTAAATTTTATGATTAATCTGTGTGCTTCTTCTGAACCAGGCCGCTGGCTCCTGGCTTCCCTGAACTCCCATGAGACAATGAAAGGGATGCGCGTGAGATTTCAGGATGTTGAGTGCTACCGCGATTACCAGTATGAGTACGATGAAGATCCAGAAAAGGGTCCAAAATTTACCGAATGGAACCCTCTGAGCTTGGCTGAGATCAAGAAGGAAGAGGAGAAGGAAAAACGTGAAGAAGAAAAGAAGCCAGTGGAAACTGATGCCTACACAGATATGTTTGCAGCAGAATGGGGTATTAGGTCTCTAAGGAACCAATCTCCGAGCACTAGTGTTGAGTTGCTGGACCTGTCGTTCCTCAACTATGATGTTGTTGACGTCCCCGATGGAGATATGGATATCCTGAATACGACTAAGACAAAGCATAAAGACGAGGCCTCTAAGCCAAATGCACAAAATGAGACATTTTTTCACAAACTCAATATTACAGAAAATGTGTTGAACCAAAGCAGTGAGAATACGACAAATTTAAACATCAGTAGTGCCAGTTCAACTTCACACAATTCTACCACATCTAAAATGGAGAACACAACAGATTTTAAGAGCTCGTATACATTGGAAAAGAATGAAACTATTACTACAAATGATACCACGAGCATGTTGTCATCAATGATTGAAGCTATAGTGAGAGAAATTACCAATCTTAGAATATCATTGCAAGAAATAACATACTTCCCCGTAACATCACATGAAAATTCAAGTTCCGTCTTGGACGCTGAAGGAATGAATCTAACCCGAAATGGGGACAACCAGACTTTTCACGCTAATGTCTTGGCGAATAAATCCAAGGAGAGACTCACTGGAGGGGATGTGTCCTCTGTCTCTGAGCCTCTATCCAATTTCTCCAAAAGCAACATCCATGAAACACTAAATGGAAATGTCACCTCGGTGTCACAAAGACAGGAAAAGGCTGTGGAGGATAACGCTACAGCGACTAATGTGTCAGCAGATGGAACAGACCATTCATTGCCCGTTCCAATGACTGATGTTGGAGAGGTTGAAATCAAAGGTGTAGATGGACTCAACTCAACCATCCTCGAGTCGAAGGTGGAGAACACTGGCAACCAAACCAACGACAATGACTCCCTGATCACCGCAGAACAACCAGAGTATGGACTGGAGGGGAATTCTTCAGACAATGCCAATATTTCATCAAATTCCAGCGTTGAAAGCACTTTGCATACTCTTGGAGAAATTGTGCCCTTTCAGAATGTCTCGGCGAATATATCGACCTCAAAGGTATCACTGGAGATTAGTTTGGAGGGATGGGTTAATCTCACAGCTCTCCTTGACCAATCAAACACAACGACATCTTCATCTTCGCAAAGTCTGTCCAGGGAGACCGTGATTTCCGGGAACCTGTCCGTATCCAGGAACAGTAGTTCTGAGGAGCTAATGTCTTCAGAAAGCAGTGAAGAAGTGGTTATCTACCTAAAAGAAAACGATGCCACAGTGATTAAAACAAAACCTGTAAAGACGCAAGACTACAACTGGACTTATGATGGGATTCACAAAGTGGTACCATTGGAGATTCCTGATGACCTGATGAAGTATTTGGGTAAAGAGGTCCCCAAACCAACGCCAAAGCCAAAAAAGACCAAAAAGGTGAACTTTGCACAGTGGCCCCAGAAGGGCCAAGGCATGAAAACAAAGAGGAGGAAGGAATACAAGCCTCAGGAAAGGAGGGGTTTGCCATTCTCTCCGCGAGGATTCAATCCAGGCATGTCTCCACGTGGGACGCGACCAAATATACCTCATCCTTTCTCTGATGAGGAGAAACTCATCAACATGCCTGTCGTCATCGGTGTGCCGAGGCCTGATTTCAGTGACTATGAGCTGTACATTCCTGGAGATGAACCGCATCATCTAGGGCTGGATGATCCAGATCCCAAAGCGGATGAATATGAGTATGTTGTCTACAAAGACCCTTACAGTGATCATGAGGACATCAAAAATCTCGACCTGGACGAGACAACCAAGTACTACCTCAAATTCGCAGACTCGAATGTCAGAACTTATTTCATCGCCGCAGAAGAGGTTGAGTGGGACTATGCTGGCTACGGACAGAAGTGAGACTTACGGAAAGCTCCTTTAGCAATTGAGAAGAGTTCAGATTTAAATCTTGAGTTCTACCGCAGCTTCCCATCCACATGTTAAAATACGGTTGCGTTATCTCCACAGGAGGCAAGACAGTTCAAATCTTAACATCAGAGAGACGAAGTTCACCAAGGTGGTTTTCCGAGGTTACATGGACAGCAGCTTCAGCACACCCGAAATCAGAGGGGAGATGGATGAGCATTTAGGCATTCTTGGACCTGTCATTAAAGCAGAGGTTGGACAAAGCATAATGGTAAGAATGAATCTTGACTGTAGCATCAGTTCTACCAGTCATTGAACTGTTGGCAAGTATAAAAGGGCGTTTTTCTGTTCCTTCAAACTGAACCTTTGATTGTGTCTTTCTGGTGTTGCAGGTTGTGTTCAAGAACAATGCCAAACGTCCTTTTTCACTACATCCAAATGGCGTTGCCTATACCAAACAGACAGAAGGTCTCTCCTATGAAGATGGCTCGAAGTACTGGTATCAATATGACGATGAGGTTAAGCCCAACACCACCTTCACATATATGTGGAAGGTCCAGTCTGCGGTTGGACCAACAACGGACGAGTCTCACTGTCGGACCTGGGCCTACTATTCCGGTGTTAATCCTGTAAGTACTTAGCATTGTTTTTAGCAGGTTATTCACTTACGATGTTAATTTCTAGGAGCATTAAAACCATTAAAACAGCTGATCGGTTCTTGCTCTGCTGCCCCCTTGTGGCAACTTGAAAATACACAATGTAGGACACGTGAATCGGCTGAAAGTAACTAGCCACATTTTTAGCCAGGCTTGAGTCATGTCTCAACAATCACAAATATATCCGTTCAGAGATATTGCAAGATCATAAAGAGGTAACTATTTCCATATAAACTACGTGTAAGTCTGTTCAAAACAGTGGAGTGTGTGTGTGTGTGTGTGCACGCATTTCTGATAGTAAACTCTGTTCTGTCTTCAAGGAAAGGGATATCAACTCTGGCTTGATCGGGCCACTGCTGGTGTGTCGACAGGGAACGCTGGAAAACCAGTTACCAAACATGAGGGAGTTCGTGTTGCTCTTTATGACCTTTGATGAATCCCAGAGCTGGTACTACGAGGAGAACCGCGAGAAGATCCAGAGGAAAAGTCGAAGGAGAGCTATGAGCCCCTACTTCAGGGAGAACCTCAAGTTCCACTGTAATGCAACATGTCAATGCCTACATTGCAATAACCCATTACTTTTTCTATAATCAATCACATGCTGTTATGTTCCTTTTGGCGCACCGTAGCTAAGCCTACGCAGCGTCTCCCTATAGTCACAACCTAACAACCTGCTACTCCTAAATGTCTACTTTGACATCAACAACTCCCAGATGTCTCAGTCACAATTTACATTCAACCTTGTGGCATCAAACAATTCCATCTTTTGCCGTTCCTTTGAGCTATTTTCGTTGACGTTTTTCGATCTATTACAGGTTCCTTTCTCAGTGGCTAAGTTAATGTTGTAACCTCCGATCTTCTGAAAGTTAGAAGTTTCTTTTTTTTTGTTTTAAAAAGCAGGTCTGTATCAAAACATAAAGTAAATTACTATTAACTAAATAAACAATTCAAAATAAAAGCATAGCAAAAACTGTTTTGAAATGCAAAGAATCCTTAAACATCTTAATTTAAACACAGATTGTTCATCCTGTAGACTTTTTAAAAGAAGTGGATATAGCCAGCATTGTACTTTTCTTTGATGCATTGAAGTATGATCATCTGGGGAATTAAAAAGTAATATACAGTACATGCTAAAAACATCTTTTAATCTGTTTTTTTTTTTTTTTCTGAAGCCATCAACGGGGTAACATACAACCTGAAAGGCCTGCGGATGTACACCAACCAGCTCGTGGCGTGGCACCTGATCAACATGGGTTCTCCAAAAGACTTCCAGAGTGTCCACTTTCACGGACAGACATTCCTCCACAAGAAGACCACCAGCTACAGACAAGCTGTGTACCCGTTGTTGCCAGGTGAACAAGACAACTGTTTAGGTCTAAGTCCAAGGCGCTTGTTTCTAGCTAATCTTATTTGATATCTGAAATGTCTTCGCCAAACTGTCTTTTTGCAGGAGGCTTTGCCACTCTGGAGATGTTTCCATCCAAACCCGGCCTGTGGCAGCTGGAGACAGAAATCGGCATCAACCAACAGAAGGGCATGCAGACCCTCTTCCTGGTTCTAGATAATGGTACAGACAATAAAAAAAAGTCGCTCTGCAGAATGTAGGGTTTTATTCTCACTTCGATGTTTCTTATTAGACTGCTACCGTCCGCTGGGTCTAGAGTCAGGCAGCGTGAAAGACAACCAGATCACTGCAAACAACACCAGAGGTAAACGTACTCCCCGTGGTCCTGCAGGATCCACAATCAGTGTACAATTATTGCATCATTGCTCCATTATCTGATATATCACTTGAGGAATGATAACGTCTTCATATTTAAAGGATACTGGGAACCTCATCTCGCCAGACTGAACAATCCAGGCCAATACAACGCCTGGAGCACAGAGCAGAACCACAGCTGGATTCAGGTATGTGTTGAAGGAGGATTGAGTTTGTTTGACTGTGTTTCTTTTGTTCCTTAATACAACATGCTCCATGTGGACTTCCTCCTGTCCAGGTGGACTTCCAGCGGCCAGTTGTGATCAGCAAGGTCGCCACGCAGGGAGCCAAACAACTTTTCCATTCCCAGTATGTGGTCAAGTACTACATTTCCTACAGCACGGACCGCAGGAACTGGATCTTCTATAAGGGCAACAGCAGGGACCTCCGGAAGGTGGGAAGAGTTTGATCTCCCTCTTTATTAGAAGAACAAACTGACACAGATCACCTCTTTATTTCTTTGTGTCCGCCTCTTCTTTCTCCAGTTGTTCACCGGGAACCAGGAAGCCTACAAGGTGAGCGAAAACATCTTTTTTCCTCCTGTGATTGGACGGTTCATCAGGCTCCACCCTGTCCACTGGTACGGCAAGGCAACACTTCGCATGGAGTTCTACGGCTGTGAGCTCGACGGTAAGACATCAGTGTACATACTGTACTATATGCCTCGGCAGAAATAGACCTTTAAAGGTCCTTTTGACCACAAGAGCTGAAACTTTGTTGACAAAAGCAGCTATTTCACCACAAAGAAACAGAACTTGGAGGTCTTCTCCTCCTCCTATCAGATCATTTAGTTGTGTTGGAGTGTAGGATAGCCTAGCCGTTATGTTGCGTGCCCCAAGTCTGGAGGCATAGGTCCTCACCTCAGCTGCAGTGGGTTCAAAGCAACAGTTTATCAGGAGGCTTTAAACCTGCCTCAGCTCGTTAGCTTGACTCAAAGTCAGGCTGAGACAGCATTTCCAGCACGGAGACCGCCATCCGTGGGACTCCAGCGCCCCCTGCAGGAACAGACGGGTGGCGTCAATCAGGCTTCGTCCTTTACTATTTACAGTCTGTGGTTCCATGAGGTAGAATTTTTGTCTTTTGTCAGTAAAGTCTCGTGACTTGGGGGGGGGGGGGGGGGGGGGGGGTCTAGGTCTATCTCTGCAGGGATCCTCCCGGAAATGTTGCCAAACACTTAATTTAACAATTTGAGCCAATCATTTAAAAAAAGGCCATTTAGATAAAGTCCATTAATCTGGACTAGTTTTTAGCTAAGGATTATGTTGCAGCCGATGGCAGAGGCGATCGACTCGAGTTATTCCACAATATTTTCAACCCTTCAGTCTTTGAGACATCAAATGATGTAAACAAGATTACGCCTGTGAAAAACAAAAAAGTATGACGTAACAGTTAAAACAAACTGCACTGTTTTCACGTCATACGATGTTCTGTAAATACGAGCTCCCTCGTCTCTTCTCTCAGGCTGCTCGGTGCCTCTGGGGATGGAGTCCGGAGACATCGAAGACCGTCGAATCACAGCCAGCTCCACAGCCTCCAGCTGGTACTCTGGACCCTGGAAACCTTCACTCGCTCGTCTCAACAAACAGGGAACCGTCAACGCGTGGCAGGCAAATGTAAAAATACTATAAGAGTGTTCTGACAAACAAACCTGTTCTCCTTGTAGTACTGGATCTTTTCTACGTTCAGCCTATTAAAACCTTTAAAAGTAGAGTCGGTAGGATTTTTCGTTGCAGCTTTTAACAACAATATTTAAACATGGCTCCTCCTCCTGGGCTCATTACCTCCAGAAGCTCACTCAGTGCATGTTTACTGCTGGTACCAGCTAACAAGCTAACACACCCTAGCTAGCAGAAGCTAACGTTCGGTGTTTGGCATCAACCTGTCCTACAGAAATCAGGCCAACTCCACATTCGCAGGTGAAAGACCAACACGAGATTCACCCTCGTTTTGGAACAAGCTTTAAACACTTCAATTTTCACCGGTTTAAATCGCGTCCAATTGCGTAATTGTATTCACCCCTAAACTCACTGCTTCGCTATCATTGGCTGAGGGGAAACACAGTCAACTCAAACAAAGCAGAGCAGTGAAATCCAGTCAGAGGACCAGGATCTCTGCAGACTCCGGCACACATGTACGGAGGCCCAGAAGGGATGATCAAGCGTCATTACTTTTGTATCAGTCTGCATTTTATTTGGGGGGAAAAATCTACTGACTCTACCTTTAAAAACACAAAATATCTGTAGTGAAACCTTCTGTCTGTCACCGATCTTTCTCAGTTTAACGACATGAACCAGTGGCTTCAGGTGGAGCTGCCTCAGGTGAAAAAGATTACAGGTATCGTAACACAAGGTGCCATGGTTCTGGGGAAACAGAGGTACGTCGTCTCCTACATTTTGCTGTACAGCGACGACGGGCTCCAATGGAAGCAGTACACAGACGACGAGGCCGTCACCTGCAAGGTGAGCTGCAGGAAAATCACATGCATGAAGTGTGCCACATTGGAGTTTTAGTCGGAGAGGGAAACTAAAAATGTCCTTTTCTCCGTCAAATGCAGACGTTCTTTGGAAATACAGATAACCACGACCACGTCAAGAACTACATCTACCCTCCAATTTTCTCCCGATTCATCCGGATCGTTCCGACAAGCTGGCTGGGATCCATCATGATGAGGGTAGAACTGCTGGGCTGCGACTTTGAGTGAAACACACACACACACACCTTTAAAACAACAATATGACAATTCAGAGGGGTGCGAGACTAAGTAGAATCACTGAGTGAGAAATGTTGAGCTCTGAGACTGATTGAAAAAGGAGGAGAATATTTGACCTTTAATGTTGAGTATGAACACGGCAGCCGTCACGCTGCAGTTTTGTTTGTCATACAGGAAATATAGCGCCCAATAAATGCAAGTTAAAACAAAGAGTTTACTCGGGTGGTATCACAAATTTCCCTCTGATCTGGAAAAAGAAACACACCACCCACACGCGTGTACAGAAAGGAATAGGATGCATCACTTTGTCTACAGGGGGCGCCAAAATCAACCAAAAGAGAATTATTTATTAGGCACTTTAGAAATACTGGTAGCATGGTGGTTAGAGGGTAAAGAAATAATTCAATAAAGGAATTTGCACTTTTTTTTTGTATTTTTTATATCATCATGCCCCTCATGACGATGTGTGTTTGTTTGGCTGGTCAGCTCTGCACGCTCACATAAAGACAACAACGCAAACTGAAGCATACATGTGGTGCGTGCACGTCACTCATTAAGGGTGCTGTATGCATGAATATACGTACATGGATGGTGTAGTAGGGCATCTGTTGAACTCATCATTCAGCTGCTGCATGAATCAGGAGTCCTGCAGGTGAGGAGCATTCCCTCCTTTAACGTCAGGTTTAGGTGCTGCAGCAAAACAAAAAAAAACGATTTTTACAAGTTAACAGATTGTTACGTTTTCAGATGCACACGTTTAATCCCAAACTCATTTTGTAAGTGCACTATTAGTAATCCGACCCCATGCGTCATGTGTTTGAAATACGAGTTATGCTGACATCAGAAATGATTATAAATGAGTGTAAATATGTACGTAGACATCCTGTAATTTATTTGTCAATAAAAATGATTGCTGTTCTTATTTTAAGCGTCGTGCTCAGTGATTCACGTTTTGGTATCCTGAGTATGAGGATGTGCACACTGATATGTTCTCATGGTGAGGAGGCGTCACTTTTAGCACCTCCGCTGAGGAGCTTCGGGGGGGGGGGCCTCCAGAGTCAACAGACACGTGCAGCTGCAAACACATGCCGTGTTTATCCATTTGCTGATCATGTCGAAGTGGGCACTGGAGGTGTGAGAGTCCCAGCATGGCCGCCCGGCGTGCTACTGATCTGCGAAAGAAGAAATCAAGTGGTCGTCTTATTGGACGAGCTGCTGTCTGGATGCTTTGGGGAGCGCTGAGAGGAGAAGCAGCTGTGAGTCTGCACAAAGACTCAACGTGATCAGAATGTGACGCTTCATCTCGTTGCAGAGAGTTTGTTCATGAACATTTTAACAGGAAATCACCTGCTCAGACTCCACATATGTTTTAAAGCCAATTTGGCGACTTGAAATGTCTATTAATACATCACAAATAAAAACTAAATGATGTAGATACTCGCTTTAATACGACAAAATAGAAATCTTAGACCCCAAATATTGGGTGTTTACTCTTTGGGGGCGAGAAAGTGCAACATAAAACATGCAATGAGTGGATTCAAATACATCCAAATAGAGGGGGGGGGGGGGGTTTGTTTTGCATGAAGTGCAAGGTCATACTTTTATTCCCCTGGAAAGAGAAGAAGTGTTGTTCCTTCTTTGCACACAGTCATCGGTGACTCGTCCGACCTCAGAGTCCAGGTGGAGCACCTGCAGAAGCTGGGAAACGTTACGGGGCTTCAACCACGAAGATATTTAAAAAAAGAGAGAAACAAGCAAAGACGTTGTGATTGCTGTTTTAATGCTTTCTTACAGCTCTCAAATTTAATTTAATGCATTTTTTTTCTTGAACATGTTGGAAAAGTCACAGCGCCACACAATCACCCTCTGACTGAATGACCGGTGCAGTAGAAACATGCAGTTGCTACAAATCGCCAGCAGGAGTCGCTCCAGCCTCACCTTTGCTGCAGGTCAGCCGACAAACACTCAAGGATGTTTCTTGTCCTCATGATAAGATCTCATGTGGAGAAGAAACGTGTTGCACAGAGGCAGAAGACTTTCAGGTTTCAAATCTTGTGTTGCTCTCTCTCTCTCTCTCTCTCTCTCTCTCTCTCTCTCTCTCTGTCTCTCTCTCTCTCTCTCTCTCTATCTCTCTCTCTCTCTCTCTCTCTCTCTCTCTCTGATTTACGACGCTTTGGATTAAATGAAATGTAGCCTGAGAAAAATGACATTATCTCAAATTAACATCGAGCTTTTACAAACATTAACTCACTTATAAAAGTCCGTATTCAAAGGATCATGAATATTCAGATATATGCATCATAATTATTTTTAACAACAGGACATTTGGGAGCTGGATGATCTCAAAATAAATGTTTTTATTTATAGGCTACAGTATGAAGTTAATTCCTCTGGTCTCTGTTTAATTAAGAGTCAGCACTTTAAAGTTCCTGCTCTTCACTTTTCATCTCTCCCGGATGTGATTAAAAGAAATCAATCAATCAAAGTGTCAATCAGAGTGTTTTTGCTCGTTGAGTCACGGTGTGCCCGGAGATGAATGATGAACATACCGGCTCGTGATTATAAATATCTGGATCACAGCCTGCTGGACACTGACACATAAGATGTTTACAAACATGAGAGTGACGTCAGATGAGTGTAACCCCAACCGGTCACTATCAGAGACTATAAATATTGAGGTGAGCACGCGCGCACACAAGCACACATGCAAACAGAAATACACGCAAACACACACACACACACACTCACGCACACACACACACACACACACACACACACACACACCACCTCCTCCTCCTCCCCTCTGCTCGGATTGACCCCGCCCCCTCTCTGAGCGTGGCTCCTTTAAAAGCGTCAGTCCTGGACTCAGAGGGGTCAGTTCAAGACTTCCAGGAGGTTCGTAGAAAGCACAGCTGGACTTTACTCTGAGGGACGTTCAAGAACAAACTAAGACCGTTTCAAGACCGGGAAATCTAAAATCACTGGAATAATGAAGTCTCCAAAACTGAGAGCCAAAGGTATTTATTTATTTTGATTATTTCTGTTTCATTATTTGTTTTTTTTAACTAAAAGAGAAATATTTATTTTAAAACAAAACAGTAAGGTTTTGTTTGCTTTTATATATCAGAGATTGTTTTTGGCCTAATCAATATTCCAATAAGTCAAATAAAACAGGTCGTTATGGTCCTGATTGTTCACGTTATGAAAACATATTGTCGGGTTTAAAACACGGAGTTTATTTATGGGGGTTTGTGACGCGAACTTATTTCTCACAGCGAAGTTCGTGAACGAGGAGGATCTGGACGACGTGCTGTGCGAGTTCGACGCGGTGATCGAAGACTTCACGTCGCCGGTGGAGAAGCGTCACTTCAGGTACGACGAGCACCTGAAGACGGCGAAGAGGAGGAGCTGCGCGAGCGTCAGCGACAGCGGCATCAGCGACTCAGAGAGTGAGTGTGTGTGTGTGTGTGTGTGTGTGTGTGTGTGTCTTCAATTAAACTTTCAAACCTTTAACCAGGCAGCAGGGAGAGTCGATTTATGTGGCGGGAAAAAATGACGTCAATCATATACTTTTGGGTAATTTCATGACATCAGAGACTTTTTCAGGATCCGTAGAAAAATGATTCTTGGTGACTTCAGCACGTGACTTCAAAAGGGATCCAGGATGGAGATCAGGCTCTGCAGAAATGTCCTCTCTCGATGTCTGATGTTTCTAAAGCGTCTCTATCTCTACTGAGGACGTTTATCAAAAACTGTGAATTCACCTGAGCTCCGTGTTTCTCCTCCTCTGTAGCTGTTACCCCCCCTGCATGCAGGTTTCTCATCACGTGTCATCAGAGGGGCAGCGGGTCGGATTGTTGCGCGTGCATCCATGCACGTAGGCCTGCAGGCTGCATGCTGGTCTTCTCCTTGATCTCAGTCCATGATATTCAGCTTCTGCTGCATACTGTGGCAAACCCGCCTCTGAATTGTGGCTGCGACTTTTCAAATCATACATTGCTGTTTTACTCCACAGGGTTGTTTTTTTTGTTGTTTTTTTTTAAAGTCCTCAGGCTGCATAAATGTGTGATAGCATCATACGCTGACTTCGAGAGAAAAACATGCTTTGGAGTTTCCCGAGCACGTGAGCGCAGCAGGTCTGCTGGGAAGAGTTGGGAAAAGATCTGATTAATTTTCCAAACAGGCCTGGGATACTTTTAAAAGTCTGAATTACAAACTTGTTCTTCAAAAAAAACAAAAAAAAAAACGCATATTGAGAGACCTGGATGGAGAGATTTTTATTGCACAGAGTTGTGGCTGTGCTGCAGTATTCAATGCAGCAGGTAGGACTTACCTAATGAGCACATTAGCACTAAAGATCCTGCAGCCCTCGTGCTCCTCGTGTGATCATAGCAGGGGAAGGTGTTTGAACATGTGTCTAACGAGCGTGTTGATCTGACGGGATCAGATTCCTGCAGGAGCTCCGTCCTCTCCATGGCAGTGTGATGAAGGGGGATCTGTCCCACGCAGGGACGCACCTTTTGTCCTGCAGCCTGATGGATGGGCCGACTGCTGGACGTGCAGATTAATGGGCAGAGCCCGAGAGATCCACCCGAGACGAGAGTGCAGGGGAGAGATAGTGAAGAGGAGAAAATAGAAAGTGTGTGAAAACAGTTCAAAAACAAAAACAGCAGGACTTCATTTCCAAGTAAAAAAAAAAAAAGAACAAAAGGCTGCGACTGTGTGTGTGTGTGTGCCCCGCTGTGTGGCGTCTCCTCTCTCCTGCTGTGTGTGCTGTGTTGAGTGCTGGGAGTGGCACAGGTCTGGGGGGAGGGGGGGGGTGTAAGTGGTCGACATCTGAGACCCTGTTAAGATCTGCTGCGGGTCTGGGCCGAGGAGTGAGAGAGGCGAGGACAGCTTTAACTGCTGCCTAATCGACTTTTAGTCACACACACTTACTTCCAAATCACATCATCCATATCTGGGACATCGACGTCGACACCTCGAACAGAGAATTCAAAACGGTGTTTTTAATGAATGAATGAGCCTTCAATACTTCACTCCCGCTGCAGAAATCCTCCACATCGTCACAGACAAACAGACAGTGAAAATATGTGACGCGGTGGCATCAAATCTGAGCTGGCACGCTCAAACTGCTCATTAGCTCACTTATGTAAGCGTGCGTTCAAGGTCTGGGTCGTTACAGAAGAGATAGAAAGTGCAGCCTGGTATCAGACTCTAAACGTGTCAGGGGGGGGAGGGGGGGGGGGCACGCGTCACTGACTGTCACATGTCGAACCTCTGACCTGCAGTTACAGACTGCAAATTAAATAATTCACTTCTCATTTTTTCTGAGTGTGAGCGCATGACATGCCCCAGTTTTGTTTTTGCACTGATGTCAAAGTGTGTTTGTTTATAAGCATACGTGTGTGTGTGTGTGTGTGTGTGTGTGTGTGACAGGCTGGAGAGGAAGGAGAATGTGATGATTACACCCTGAAGCTGCTCCACTGACACAGATTCTAGATGTGTGTTTTGTGTTCACAGAGAGGTGGACACTTACCTGATCTAATGTGTCCTCTCTCTCTCTCTCTCTCTCTCTCTCTCTCTCTCTCTCTCTCTCTCTCTCTCTCTCTCTCTGACAGGTGCAGAGTCCCTCAACAGAAACAGCTTCAGCTTCAGCGACGAGCGGCTCAACTCCCCCACCGTGCTCTCCCCGGCCAGCTCCTCACCCCCCCTCATGTCACCAAAACGTGAGCGACACTCCGTCTTCTTCAGACTCTCGTCTCTGTCTAAACTTTTTAGCAAACGTTGGCTCGTCTCGTCCCCAAAGAGTCCACCTGCTCGACGTGCTCCTGCTTCAGGATCAGTTTCTCATCACGCTTCATGACATGCAAAAAGAAACCGATTCGTCCCGTTTAGTGATTCTGATGTTTAAAGATGTGGACGGGAGGATGAAGCGTGCTCATTCTCCCCCACTCTCCTGATGTTTCCTGAGCTAAAGGGGACGAGGCTGACGTTCATGTTTACACCTGACACTTCAATAAATCCTCTGAAAAACTCCAAAACAAAGACGATCAAACACACATTTTACTCTTTAAACTGAAGATTTGTTTTGACTTCAATCTTTGCTCTTGTCTCTTTTTCCCCCCTGCAGCCAAACTGGGCGACACGAAGGAGCTGGAGGACTTCATCGCCGACCTCGACAGGACATTAGAGAGTAAGTGCTAAATGCCCGTCGAGCTGTCGGAACTCTTGATGAATTAGCGTGTGTGCTGGCGCCGCCCGCTGCTCAGGATTAACACGAGCGTTCGTCCCCCCCCCCCCCCCCCCCCCCTGTGTCAGCTATGCTAATGACCGCTCATAAAGTGACACGGCAGCCCCGCCCCTCAGCTTTCTTAGAAACAGTCAGGAGGCGGTGACGGGGCCCGAGGGGCCCGAGGGGGGCCGAGGTCTTCTATCCAATAAAAACTTTTAACTTTAAAAAAAAAAACCAGCCTTCAGGGGGAAACTTTTACTTTGAGATACGATGACGTTCAAGTCCAACAAGCACGGCGACTTCAACAGGAGAAAGGAAGGAAAGTGAGCACTTTGCCACCTCTGCGTATAAATAGATATGTGCAGTATGTTTGTTTAAGCACATGAAGGGCGTCATTGATAACAGACGCTCCAGGCTCGTTTGTTTTGGACTTCTGTACTTTGGGGCTTGTGAGTGTTTGAACTTGCATCCCAGTTTGAGGAATGTGTGCTGCTGCTGCCGACTGTAAATGTCAGGAATGGAATGAGGCAGGAGAGTGGGAGTTGTTGCCGTGTTTCTCCTCGCCCTCCGCTCTGCCGCTGAATGTCCGTCTTTCACGCGGCTCGTCTGTGAAAGAGCTCTGGGGGCGGGACGTCAGCCAGCCTCCTGTTGGCAGCTCTGCAGGATGGTGTGTTTATTAGGGCCACCGTTGTTTACGATGACCCGGTTCGTAAAGAAAGAAGGAAAAAAAAAAAAAAAAAAAAAAAAAGTGAGCCCGCCGCTCTGAGAATAGAGCCGAGGAGCCAGAGAGTCCGGTTCTAATCAGGTCTGTCTGTCTCCGTTCTCAGGCATGTGACGAGGAGGCCTCAGAGTCGTCTTGGAGGGCAGCCACGAAGGGAAGGAGGGAGAGAATGTCCCCCCCCCCTCCCCGCTCCCCCGAGCAGCATACACCCAAAACCACCCAACAGGATACAGCTGGATCACAGCGACGTCCAAGCAGCCATCAGCTCCTAAATTTAACCCGTCAGCCGTCTGCTCACTTCAACCACCTGGATACCGCGAGGGGCCGCGGAGACGCCGAGACGCCGAGATTAGCGGAGCGGGAAACCTGAGGACGCAGCGTGATGCGGCGGACTCACAGGAGCCAATGAAACGCTGCAAAGAGTCACTGGAACATTTACTGTCAAATCACACTCCAACCCCTGAGCTGGAAGAGTATTTAAAAAAAAAAAAAAAAAGCTTTTTATAATAGGAATATATTTGTAATTTTATAGAGCTCCTTATTGTCTTGTATTTGTGTAAAATATATTTTTGTATCTTGTGTAAATAATAATTCTATTTGCCTCGGTATTAACAGGACGTTCAGATTAACTGGAATAAACTGAATCCTCTCTGGAGAAATCTGGAAAGCTTCACGTGTATTTAATACAGCAAATTCCTGCCAGAGATATTAAAGTACCAAACGTTGTTCTTTTACTAACACTCGACTCCGCTCTTTCTTTTGGACTGCAACGTTTGCTGTCAGCTCGTGTCAGTGACGCAGGGCGGGAGTTAGAGAGCGGAAGAGTTTATCTAAAGTTTAACACAGCAGCTGTTTTTTTTTTTTTTTTTTATCACATTAAATTTGGATATTCTGCAGAACGCACGTTTTATCTGTTATCAAGTCCCTGCAGGAAGAACAGGTTTCTCTGTTCTGCTGCAGAGAGCAGACGACGTCCGACTGCTGCTGGCTAATCTGGAGAAACACAAACATGCAACCAAACGTGCCTCTCATTGCAATTATTAAAACAATGCATGTGGGGAAAAAAAAGAACAGAAGTCACCAGGATGGACACAATAAAGCAAGAATACGACATGCAAAGGAAAATGATGCTGTAGAGTAGGAGAAGAACAAATTATGCAAAATCTTTGAGGAAAACTCGACCTGTCAACGGCAGTTCTAAAAGATGTTGGTCTTTTATTTCGGGTTACAGAAGGAGAAGCTCTCAGATCATCTTTCTGAGTGTGGTCACTAAAAGTTTCTGAAAATACGTTGCATGAGAATCTGCATGAAGTGCAGACAAACTCAGACTCATATTTCTCCTACTCGAGTCAACGTGTCCCTGCAGCATGCTGCAGAGATCTTTCGAGGAAGCGTCTCTCCTCTGCACCTTGAAAAGGAAAAAAAAAAGAAAAGTTATTCTGACCAATATCGTGCAACAAAAAATGATGAGCTGGGCCTTTATTTCACAATCACATGCCCACACACACACACACACACACACACACACTTAGCGAGACGCACTGAAATAGATCCAACACGTCACTTACCTTCTGTGCACATTAATCAACCTCTCAACAATCAAACACTTATGTAACCTCTGCAGCAACAGGGTCTATTTCCAGTGGCGGAGGGAGACAGGAGGGTGTGACCTCTTACGGGGCCAGCAGCAGGTGCGGCTCAAGTGGTCTCATGTCAGAGCCCCCCCCCCCCCCCCCCCCCCCCCTCTGTCTGGGCCTCCATGATGGCTCGATAGCAGCAGGAGCGGCAGGTGCCGGTTTGACGAGTTTATTATGGAGTTTCAGAAACACTGAAACACAGAGCTGAAGATGAGTAAACAGGCCGTCAGGCGGACAGATACAGAGGCTGACAGGCGTGGAAACACAAGCTGTTCGGTGTTACGCTCATCTGACCGAAAAACTTTGCACATCCATTCAAAAGCAAAAAAAAAAAAAAAAAGTGCATCACTCGAGGCATGTTCAGGATCTTGTGTCTCTCACGGGTTTGCAGGAGTTTCTTTTTTTTTTCCTGAGGTTTATTTTTGAGCTTTTTATATGCCTTTTTCAGACAGGAGAGAGAGAGAGAGAGAGAGAGAGAGAGAGAGAGAGAGAGAGAGAGAGAGAGCGAGAGATCACTTTAGAAACTTAAAGAGCTTCAAACGAGATTGCACGAAACATTTCAACGGGCTTCCTGTTCATGTACTTGTGTTAATCTGAGCGGTCCACACTCGTCCAATAAGCTGCAGGTAAAGATCACGACGCCCCCTCCCCTCCTTCACAGCCTGTTTCTGCATCCGAGCTGATTCGGCTGCAGTCTTTTTGACTTTTATATTCTCACGAAGTCTCACGTTTCGAAGCGCTCAAATGAGAAACGTCGGGCCCCCGACAGCTGTGCACGGCTGCAGCTCACAGTCGGTGGATCCAGCCAGCCGACTGTGAGCGCATGCCAGACTGTGTTAATGTGACGGCAGGAAGCTGGCACGGAGGCGGCCCGTCTTGTTTCTTCAGTACAGTTGGCGGAGGGAAGCTGTGGGCACAGTCTCGCTCCGAGTACACCTCTCGGGTTTGGGCCGGACGCCGGGCAGCTGGCACTGAGCGGAGGGACCATGTTGACACAACACATGATCCCCCTCCCTCTAAAACAAGCTTCCCACTTGGCAGAAAGGGGGCATCTCTCTGGCAGCAGGGGTCTGTCCTGTAGAAGTGTTGGCCTCGGCAGCAGAGGGAAGTGTGGGAAACGAGGAGACCCAAAGAGCGTGCTGTAAAACACGCTGCAGCTGCTTCTGTAGTTTTAGATTTAGCTCGAATGTTTTTGCACTTTGGGAAATATTTCGGGGCCTTTTGCAGAATGTTATTTTGGCTGGACGAAGCAGGAACGAGCAGATGGATTGTGTGTTCATGGTGCCGCCGTGTGACAGTCCGCACGTCGTTGCTGCTTCACATGGGAGGCCCCTGGTTTCAGTGTTGAAGTGGTGGATCTATGAATAGTCTGGGCAGAGACACACAGATGTTTGTCCACATCACAAAGAGTCAGAAATACACAGAGTCAAATATCAGGTTCAGCTTTCTGCTGCTTCATCATCATCATCATCATCACTGCTGGAGGCCAGATGTCGCTGCCGGCAGTGCAAACAGGTGGGGGGTGTTAATCTGTACATATAATAACATAATGTGTGTGTGTGTGTGTGTGTGTGTGTGTGTGTGTGTGTCACAGAGAGGTTGGTGTGTGTGCAGTAGATGTGTTTGTACTTTGATGCGTGTGCAGAAAGTGTTTTTTGTGTCCGTACCTTTCTGCTTCACCTTGTTGTTCGCTCTGTTGCCTCACAAAGGTCAAAGGTCAAAGATCAGATTTTTCTTCCTGACTTTTCTTCTCGTCCTCGTGATACGATTAAGCACACGATGACGTTTCATAGAGAGGAGTAGTTCGTGCAGTGGCGGTTGTTTGAGGTGCAGATCAGCGTGGCTCCTTTAAGGAGACACTCAAGTTCTGAACAGAAGCTAGGCTATAACGCTAAAGCTAGGCTATAGCGCTAAGCTATACCGCTAAGCTAGGCTATAACACTAAACTAGGCTATAACATTAAGCTAGGCTATAGCGCTAAGCTATACCGCTAAGCTAGGCTATAACACTAAGCTAGGCTATAGCGCTAAGCTAGGCTATACTGCTAAGCTAGGCTATAACGTTAAGCTAGGCTATGCCGCTAAGCTAGGCATGATTAAGCTAACTTTAAAGCATACAGTAAGTAAGGTCCAGACACACTTCCACAGAGAGAAAGGACTTGAGAAGGTGGCGGTGAACTATGATGTCACAGCACACACGTGACCCTCCTGCACCTTTTCTGCAGGATTCTTGTTGAGGTGTGAAACTATCCAACCCGGGACGTTTGAGTTGTTTAGAGAGATTTTTGTGGGGACTCGTGATGCACAGCATGAAAGACGGGACGGTCCCTGTCCAATCACAGGTCTCAAACAAACTGCCTCAATCCACGGCTACTCAGAGTCGTAGCCGTCGTTGTCCTGACTTCTCCCTCCATGATTACAGAAGAGTGCAGACTCACACTGATGAGGACTGACACGTGTCACTTATCACCTCCACCTTGTTCCGTACTGACACAGGTGAGAGCTTGGCCGGCCCCTCTCACCCTGCACATGGACTGTGAGAGACCCACCCCCCCTCCCGGCGGGTCCATCAGGACCAAAACCTCTCTTCCCCTCAGCTGTCCTCTGTCAAACTCTCGACTTCAATCACTGAACGTGGATCTTACATGATGCAATCTGGCCTCATCTCCACCTCGGGAATGAAGCGGCTTCATACACACACATGGTCCAGTGAGTGTGTGTGTGTGTGAGTGTGTGTGTGTGTGTGTGTGTGAGCTGACAGAGCGGGGGATTTACTGCAGAGGAAGTTCATGCAGCAGCAGCTGTTAGAAGGGTTTCTAAGGACTCATTCCTCAACAGGAAGAAGTGACATGATGTGACTTTCTGCTCGTTTTTGTAACTAAGGAACAACAACAGTGTTTGTATGATGACGAAGTAACAAAACACGTCGCTATGACAACAGAGCAGAGTCAGTCCTGTGATCAGATCAGATCGTTCTGCATCATGAAGCCGGGACGCTTTCACATGTTGCATCTTTAAGTCGTTACTTAAACTTGGCCCTGAGCTTTTATTTCCACTCATAAAGATTACCTTTTTTTTTTCTTTCTTTTTTTCAAGATTTTTGATTTAATTTAAACGTGTTAAAGCTCAGGACAGGAAGGCGTAAATCGGTCCGCTCTGTCTCGCACTTTGTATTAAAAAATGTTTGTGATGTCACGTCAGGCTCGGAGCCGGCTGATTCTCAGCCAGCGTTCATGCAGACACAGCTGTCGTCTCCCCGAGCTCCTCGAAACCCAGCGTGCACCTCCTCTGAGCCAGTGCGAGGAAACGAGTGGACATGGAGAATCTGCCGTGTGCTCTGACACGACTTCATGAGTCTGCGTTTCTGCTTTTTGTTTTTTTTTTTGAGGCAGAAAGAGGAAGTTCTGACGGAGAGAAAGCGAGGGAATTACAGAGAGCCACGAAATCACTGAATAAGAGTTTCTGCTGCTATTTTAGAGATAGGACAGAAGACAGAGTCAGGAATCAGGAGTCAGGGGGGGTGACATGCAGGAATGGGACAAACATATGAACCCCGCTACGACCCCATGTTGGAGTAAAGTTTGAGAAAGTCTTCTGCATCAGGAGGAGCTTGAGTTTGTGTCACGGCAGATTAAACCCAGATTACGTTGTCATGAATCACGCAGGACGTCTACGTGGCCGAGGGACGGTTGTGCACGCCGACTCTGAGTCAGAGTAACCCGTGCATGAGCTCGAGGGGAGAGTGACCCGATATTTCCAGACCGATGAGTCACAGGAGAGCTGCACATCCCCTCCTCTCCCCGCCCTTTGAGTTTTAAACTTCACAGAAGAAAAGAGGGACAGATCTGACAAACAAAAGGTGTCTCCAGGTTGTGTCCACATGTCCCTCTGCTGTCCTCGTCCTCCCTCATTCATCCCTCCGTCTTTCTGCATGTTCATGAAAAAACACTTTCAACGTATCTTTCTGCGTCTCCAGCATTCTTCAAATCTGGTCTCTTCAGTCTTTCCCCCCCGAGAACTCCTTCAAGCAGCCACCCGAGCCCTTCCAGAAGGGGGGCGTGGTCAGACACAGCTCATTTACATATTTAAAGCTACAGACACAGAAACAGCCCGTTCGGGAGCTCTGAGCTCAAATGTTTCGAGGAGGAGGAGAATATGTGACTAGAAGTATTTTCTAGGTGGATTGGATCAGATGAGACTCATTACCTTCACGGCTGAGAAAGAGCTGAAACAATATCAGCAGGTTTAACACTGTGAGACAGTCTTCTCTCTCAGGACATGTTATCCACTGATCCGCAATTTGTCCCCTCTCAAATCCCCGAAGGCTCCTGAGTGCAGCCACAATGAGCTCTGTGTTCTCTCTGCGGGGAGGATTAAACACAGAGCGAGGACGAGACTGTGTGCAGACTTCACCTTCACTCCTCTGCCCAGGCTTTCTTCAGACGGTTCGTTGCAGTTTAATGATCAACAGGGTTACATAGAAATCCTCACAGCAGAAGAATATGCTTCAAGGCATCTTGTGAAGCTTCAGTTGCAGCTTTGAAACGTCCCAGGCAAACCTGGAGAGAAGTGCAGAGAGGAATCTGACAGAATGACGCAGAGTCTGGCTGCATTACAGAGGAAAACATGTTTGTGAATCATAGAGGTCATTATCTACAATTTACATATCTTTGACCTCAGTGCAGAACTCTTCAACTCTCCAATCAGTGTTTGGACTGATCTCCTGCTTTCAGGAAAAACACATGCGTTTCTGTTTGTGCACAAATCGGCATGCAGAAATCAAAAGGAGCTTTTGCGCCTTTAAATCCTCATTTCAGATGTGAGAAGACGCTGGATCCAAGAGCAGATTATTCAAAAACAAAAAAAAATATATATATTTTTTTAACAAAACAGGCAAAACACAAAAAGCAAAAGGTCGAAAAGTCGAACTTCAAATTTCAAAAGGAGAAACAAAAAGAGCCTCGAGGGAACACTGGGAACACTGGGAGACTCACGAGGAGGATTATCAGACACACTTTGAGTCTCGCTTGCGTCACACTGCCATGACATAAACTTTTTCTACGTTTAAAAGCATTGTTTGATAAATTTAATGAATGCAGAGTTATATGTTCATTCGAGGGGGTTCAACAAATCGACTCATGTAAAAGTTGAGATTCTTCTCTGCTAAGATTTAAAATCTATTCAAAAAAATTATTAGATTTTTCAAAAAAGAAGAAAAAAAACATTTTTTAGGGGGAGGGGCTTATCGGTCCCTTCTTGCTTTTTAAATCAGTAAAATGACTGGAGCAGATCCTGCCTGAATCCAAAATCCATTTGAATCAAAAGTCGATTCTCCATTCTCATTTCTTCACATGTTAACTCAAACTTCATAAATGATGTAAACAGCAGCGTGCATTAAATAAGACTCAGTGTTTCATCGTTAAATATTCATGGACAGCTGCTTCTGATAAGTGACCTGATTTTAACAGACTAAAGCCTGTTAATCATTTACGTCCAACAGATGCTGCCTCCTGTTTTCACTTCTCCTCCCTCCTCCCTTTACCTCCTACATCAAACTCTTCCTCTCCTCCTTTTACCTCCTACATCAAACTCTTCCTCTCCTCCCTCCTCTCCTTTGTCTCCTCTGCACTGCTTCCTCTTCTTGCCCTGTGGTGTTTCGGAGCAGCTTCGTCTTCCCTCCCGCCCTCGGCGCCCCGTGGCCGGGTTAGAGAGGTGGGTCAGGGTTTGGCTCTGGGCCAGCAGCAGCACCCTGTCATTAAAGCTGATTTAAAATGTGACCAAACTTTCCATGTGAGCTGCACCCCCGAGGGAGGAGGGTGGGGTGGGGGGGGGGGGGGGGGGCCTCACCTGAGCTGGTCTGAACAAACACTGACCAGAACACACATAAATCCACCTGAAGACCAAAACAATGATCTTATCTTTAATGAACCTCGCTGTGTGTTGAGCATGCACGCTCAGGTGTGAGTGACAGCAGAGAGGTGAGCAGGTTCTTGGCTGCACTTGTGTCGACACTTTGCATTTATTGACAGGGCGGCTCCTCGGGGCGAACTCTCCTCCTCCTGTGATCCCAGACTGCTTCAGTCCCAGGAGAGCCGAAGCTTCAGGGCGTCAGTGAAATCAGAACTCGTAATCACAGGTACCGGGGGGGGGGGGTCACAGTCCTTTGTCACAAGTCACACGCCTGCTGTGTGTTTGAAGAACATAAATAACAGAACAAGAAGGTTTCAGGTTTTCTCTAAGTGCTCCGTCCCTCCACGCCCGGATTTACGAGCTCCAGCAGGAGGATGAACTGGAGCTGGATCGGGTTTTTAAAGGTTTACTTTTTTTTTACCTTTATTTTTAGAGACAGGACTTCGGACAGAGTTGGGGAGAGAGAGAGAGAGAGAGAGAGAGAGAGAGAGGGAGAGAGAGAGAGAGTGGGGAATGATTTGTGGACGAGGAGTCCCAGGTCAGATTCAGATCTGGGCTCCGCCTCCGTACGTGGAGCGGGCACACCAACCCCTCAGGCTGCCGGCGCCGCTGGATCGGCTTTTCAAATCTGTTTGAATCAGCAGGTTTCATAATTCATAATTCATCTGATGCAGGAGATGAGGAGCAGCTCATATCAGTCAAATATTTCCACCTGAGGGTCGACGTCTCGTTCCAACATCTCGTCGTAACTCTCGGCAGACGCAAACAGAACAAGTGTCCCGACAAGACTCGGCGTGCTTCGCGTCCTCTCTGAACTCTGCACACGTCTCTCACCGACACTTCATTATGATGAAGTGAGGAGTCATAACGCCGTCTGGATGTTCTCACCGCTCTAAAGCTAGCTCTGCAACAACAGGATGAAAAACACACACCGACGTGTTTCAGTTGACTCGAGAAGGGACGACAGCGAGGTCACGCCAGCCCGCGTGTGTTTACTGCGGCGGATATTCTTTCTCCCAGGATGACGCTTCGATGCTAACGTCACTACAACGTGATCTCATGTTTCTGTTTCGCTCTCTGTTGCTCGCCGAGACAGACGAAGAAGGAGGACGGCGAGGGATCTACACGGCGCTGACCCTCACTCTCCTCGCTCAGCACAGCGTGCTAGCTTGTTTTTGCAAAGTGGTAGCCGTTTGTTGACGAGCCCGAGTCGCTCCACACTTCAACACGAGAGCGCCACACGTCCAACTTCATGCAAAGGGGAACTTAAACTCACACATCAACAAACGATGTGGACGAAAATGCACGATATGTAACTTTCTACGATGCTACTTTAATTTGGCACATTTCAGCCACCGTACAATGTTTCATGCATTCTCAGACATGTTGGTAAAAACACTCAGACGTGTGGCGGTGGTTACAGGCTCGGGCCGTGCTGGCCGTCAGAAGGGGAAGCTCGTTCAGAGAGGTATTTCCTGACTTGTTGGGGTAATTAGACCCATCAAGCCTCAGACTCGCAGGATAACAAACTCACTGTGGCTACACTAATTACACCCCATAATCATGCCTCGCTCGCTGCCTTTGAAGAGCTGCAGCTCGCCAGCACCTACTCACTGAACGAGTGAACAGGAAAACAAAGTCAGCGTTGTGTAATTCCCCGGCCCATTAAGACGTGAAATCATATTAGCGACTGTAATTGGATGAGAGGAAATCTGCATCAGTAGTAATCATCCGAGTAATCATGTTTAGGGAGGCAGGCGGAGCGGGGAGGGAAAAACGTAACCCTGAGTTATCTTTCTAAAACCAGTCTGACTCCACAACCAAACCGAGGAGAGGTCAGGAAAGGAACACACACACACACACACACACACACACACACACACACACTCTGCATGTGTGGGGTCAGTCGTTTTCTCCTTTAGTGAAATATTAGTTAAAAAAAAAAAAGGCTCACAGGCTGGAGAACCCTGAAGTCCCTCTGTGGCTCTGAGCTCCCTCTCTACACGTCACTCCGTCATTCATCATCATTAATATAATGGTCATTACTGCGTCTCTCCTCGGGAGCTGTTTGTTTGGATACGCTTCGAAGGACGATTCAAATCTGAGGTCAAAAACGACGACGGCGTCCCCTCGGCGGTGTCGGTGAGGGAAAACAACAACAACAGCTTTTTCAGAGGTCACTTAAAAACATCCAGAACTCGTACAGAAGGTTCCAGGAACAAAACTTCAACAATGACTCTCTATGTTTTAATAAACGGAGAAAGAGTCGGCTGTCAAATATACACAAGAGAGATGGGTACTCCTCCTACACTGCTAGCTACCGCATGCTAGCACAAGCTAACCGGCGTTTGCTGCGTCCACGTCTGTATTAGTCTAGATTTAATTTTTCATGACAAATGCTGCTGACTCATCTTTGATTCAGAGGAGAGTTCATCTTTACAGATCCTGCATATAAATGTAGAAAGCGCACATGGTGCCTACATCTGTATTTCTGAGCTGTATTAAGCGATTAGGCGTCAGCAGATGTTGAAGGGGGGGGCGCCGCAGCTGTAATGGCGGCTTGTCAACATCAGGTTTTTCCAGGTTTCTTTTTTTCCTAATTCATCAAGACAATCCATGGAGAGAGGGAGACATTCATTTCCATTTCATTTGGTCTGAGGCAGCAGACATTATCTCTGAGTCACGGAGGAATGCCGAGGTGGTTCGAGGCCAGAGCAGCTCGGCTTGGACGAGGCGGCTCGAGCAAAGAAGCAGGAAGGAAAGAATGAGCGAGATCATCAGGGAGGAGGAAACGCCGAAATCTGCTGAACAAATCAGTCACAAACGCACACTCAGATCAACAGTCAGTCTCAGCCGGTAGCCATGACAACGCGTCACGTCTCGGACCAGATGTGTTGTGTGTGTGTGTGTGATAGTGTGTGTGTGAGCCAACGGTGAGTGCACGGTCAGCAAGATCGGTCGGACTCTCGGGTGACTGTGATCTGGCACGCTTCTCTAAACTGCTGCTGCTTTCACAAGTGAAGAGTACACACACACACACACACACACACACACACACACACACACACACACACGGAGGAATTCACATGGCTCTAGTTTATTTTTTTTATTTTTTTTATGGGACATTTTTTGGCTCGTCATTTTAACGAAACAATGCACAGAAGATGATGATGAAGTAGACCGCTGCTGCCAAACAGCTGACCCAAAACTAAACTCTCCAGAAGTCCCAGAAAGAAAGAAAAAAAACCTGACAAACGCAAAATCTACCAGGGACGTCTTAACACGCTGGGAATCAAAACCATCCTTCACTGCGAGACGAGCGTTTGTGTTTGTGCAGACGCAGACGACGAGTGAAAACACGGGGAGAACCTCGCACTTCTTCTGAAGGTGAGATCACGAGTCAGCAAAGAGTTCTGAATCCAGAGCAGTCCGCCCCAAACACACCTGGATCTGCACCGACTGGATTCACTCCCCGACCTCAGACAGTCGCACTGCTAACTTTAAAAAGTGAAAACGAACCAAACTGATCCGAACCGCTGGGTGGAAACGAGGCGGCAGAGCTCCAGGTGTGAGCGAGTCAGAGGGGAAGCCCGCCCGCCCGCCCGCCCCGTGAATCAACACAAATATCCACACAAGTGTTAAAAATAGAGAACAGACTAGAAGAATGCTCCAAACCCTGTTTAGTGTCTGCGACAGTTTAAACACATTTATCAGGAATGCTTCGATATTTTTTTACCCAGAATACCGACGTAATTAGATTTCAGAATATAACTAAATCTACAAATAAAATAAAAAAATCCTCACATCACATGTTTGCAGCAACCCAGCAGATAAAAACAAAGATTGTTTATCAGTAGTCAGGGACGACAGCATTATCATATCTGTTCAAGCTGACCACATCCTGTGCGTGACGCTCAGCAAGCTCCAGATATCAGAGCGAGTAACGGTGCGTTCACTGTCTCCGAGGACTGATGTCACAGAGGGAGTAACGGTGCGTTCACTGTCTCCGAGGACTGATGTCACAGAGGGAGTAACGGTGCGTTCACTGTCTCCGAGGACTGATGTCACAGAGGGAGTAACGGTGCGTTCACTGTCTCCGAGGACTGATGTCACAGAGGGAGTAACGGTGCGTTCACTGTCTCCGAGGACTGATGTCACAGAGGGAGTAATGATCAGGAAAACTCAGCTCTCTTATTCATCAGCTCACTCTGAAACTATTCTTTACAGTCCTTTTGATATGAAGACACCCTCTGATGGACAGGATGTGAAGACAGCGCTTTGGAGAGGCCGACATGGAAAGAGTTCAAGTCTCACACACACACACACACACACACACACACACACACACACACACACACACACACACACACACACACACACACACACACACACACACACACACACACACACACACACACACACACACACACACACACGTCTATCTGGGTCTGAAATGGGGTCTTATCTTTATAAATGTTCCACTTCAGCCTGGACTGGTTTACTCGAGTTATTCAACAACCAAGCAGCTGAAACGACTTTCTGAAAGACACAAAGTGCGTGCACGGTCGACAGCCTACGAGACTCGACCTTTACTGCCTGCTTTTTTTTTTATTTTAAAAACAACACTGAGTGGTTAAATTGTAACCAACAATTCGACATGTCTGCGTGGCGGCCTTTAGACGCTTTAACGCAGATTTTCTGCAAACTTCCACGCTGCAGGTAAATATTCCTGATCACCCCTCAAACACACATTTTCCTGACAACATATTTAAACTGGTGTGTTTTAAGTTGAAGTATAATTCATGAAGCAAGGAGGCCTCTGAAAGCACGATGCATAGACTTAAACCTAAAGAAGCAGAATCTGAGAAACGTTTGGGACCCGAGCTTTTAATCCAACCATATTTAATTCCCACCTTCCTCCCATCCTTTTGCTTCTTCCCCTTCCGAGAACGTTCAGCTACATGTGCCAGGATCCAGAGGAGAGCACAAAGTGAAGCCCAGTTGGCGGGGAGATGCAGTCCTTCCCCGGGCCTCGTTCCAGGAGGAGGCCCGGGGAAGGTTCCCCGCTTTGGTCTTATTCACGGAGTCTGGCTCCACACCTTGGACCGAACTACCCCGGCACACAACAGGAGCTGTTGCCCCTGACAACAGGGCTCCAAGGTTCAAAATGGACCCCGTTGTAAAAAACAGCTATTTACACATCTTGATTCACTGGGATCTGTGCACAGCAAAACTATGACATTTGTTGTTGTTGTTTTTTTCTGTCCTGCTGAAAGTAGCATCCTAATCAACAGACCTGCGATTTCCTGATGTTTCTTGATATGAGAAATCTTTGCTACGGTTCTCAGAGAGAATAATTCAAAGGTTCATCCGAAAGCAAACTGGGCCGGATTAAAAGCCTCGAATCCTGAAGGCTGGTTCAGAAACCTTTCGACTGGAAGGTGAAACATCTTTAGACTTTCTTTAAAATGCTGAACCAGCGACTCTCCATTTGCTGCAGCCTGCTGTCGCCTGTGTGAGTGATGATTGGCTATTACTCGTTTGACATCAAGGGGCCAACCAGAGGTGAGACAGACAGCGAAACACCTGCAGTGGAGTGAAAGTCGTTCTCTTTTTAATTGATTATTTATCGTGAGCTTTAAATACAACACGGATCCAGATAATTAACCAAATGCAGATAATCGTCTCGGCTGTACTCTGATAGCTTGGCCTGTCCTTAAGTCTGGCTCCTCTCCAGGTCCGCCCTCATGACAACAACACATTAAAACATCTCGGCGACTAGAAGAACAAACTAAATGCCTGGATCTGATAGTTCACAGAACAATGAGTGATGTCACTGAGGACACATGAAAAAGTCCACGTTTGCCCCCCTTAACCTAAAAACCCTTCTCCTGAAAACTCCAGTCTCTGTTTGAGCCGAGTGCCTCGTCAGTCCTCGATGATCTCGGATGATGTGCTGAAACGCAGACTTGTAATCCTCTCCTTAGAGCGGTTCGTTTTTCATCGCTCCTCCAACAGTCGGCCGCTCGTCTGCGTATCGACATTTCTGCGTGTCAGGAGCTCGAACGCTCCGTCTTCAGATCTGTCGTCAACGCGGCTCATAAACTCGTCTCAGGATTCAATGTACGACTAAATTAGGACCTGACAGGGACAGGTGTCAGGTCGTCATTCTGCATGTGTGTGTGTGTGTGTGTGTGTGTGTAGTCTGCCAAGCCCAGGAGGGATCTCTTTCAGCACAAATAGGTCAGTGTCTGTCTGTCTCTCACTGTCCTTTTTGTTAAACAACACACACACTTTCTTCACTAACTACCAGGCACACACACGCACACACATTCTGATGTGTAATTACTGCCAGCCAGCTGTCTGTGTAAAGCAGCACAGGGGAATAAAGCTCTGAACTAATCTTAAATTTAAAAAATCTGATTATTTCTCATGAGATAAACCCGGATCACAACCCTCTTGACTTTTACAAGTCCTCATTTAAGAACTAAAT
The DNA here is from genome assembly GCF_947650265.1 of Symphodus melops. NCBI lineage: Eukaryota > Metazoa > Chordata > Actinopteri > Labriformes > Labridae > Symphodus > Symphodus melops. The sequence continues at coordinate 1,271,822 of NC_136702.1, read as the reverse complement.
AGTTTATGAATGTTTCTTTCTTAAAATTTATTATTTGAAAATAATAAGAAAATAACGTGCTACTTTTTTTTAACGCATTTAATCACAGTTAGCTTACCGCTAGCTTCGTGCTAGCTTACCGCTAGCTTCGTGCTAGCTTCGTGCTAGCTTATCGCTAGCTTTGTCACAAGTACAAACAAGAAGCGTTTGCAGCCTAAACTCGACCAAATGACTGTCTTCAGGACCAAAATTAGTAATTTAACATCTGATAAACTTATAAATTCACTCTCTAAATTGATCGCTCTGGACTGTAGACCACTGTTAGTGAAGATAAGGGGATTAGAAAATGTGCTACAGATAGCAACGTGTGATCCAACTTTCCAGCTGCTGAGCAGAAAAACTATTTCAAACAAAATCCAACAGCTTTATGAAAACTGAGAAGCAAATAACACTGCATGCATTATATTTATTCATCCACTGAAATCCATTTAGATTGAGAAGTGTTGCTTTTTAGGGCAAATATTGTGATGCACTTCAAATGCGATTCATTTTATTTAATTAATTAGAAAGCCCTGAGTTAATTAGTTAACAGTTTTTAATCAACTTCCACCCCTAATTTATAGTTATTTTTACATGTCAGCTTTAAGGAGTCAGAATTTATACAGACTAAACATCTAAACAATAAGACAATACATGAAACAATGTGACATTCCTGCACTGTGGAAACACTTAAGATTCAGACATGGACCGGACAGGCTGGCATCAATCACCAGTGACATCAGGAGTCACTGTGTGTGTGTGTGTGTGTGTGTGTGTGTGTGTGTGTGTGTGTGTGTGTGTGTGTGTGTGTGGGAACACACACACACACACACACACAAACACCGCCTGCTGTTTCTACTGTTTAGACAAACAGGAGGACAATCCCTGCGTCCTGTCTGTTGCCACGAGAGCAGCGATCGATCACATTGAACGGTCAGTTTGGTGTCTTTGTGTGCAGATCAATCATTTTGTGGTTTAGCCTGAAGTCAACACAGCAGAGTCACGCTGATCACACACGGAGAGATGAGCAGTAATTAAAAAGAAACCAGGACAAATTTAAAGTCATTCTCCGCTCTGAAACAAAAAGATGAAGGCTGTGAACCAGAATAAGCATTTCCATCCGTCCTGTATGGGCTGCTCTAAAAGAAGACAATCATCCTTTTAAGAGGTAGAAATCAAGGGCTCATCTTGGGCTCATGATGAACAGCCTTTTGCTGAAACTGAACCAGGCTTGAAAAATGAGAATGGGTAGGATACATGAAGAGGAACATCCTTCACGTGGTCCAGACTGACTTTTGATGACAACACTGTAAAATACCTAAAAATAGTTTCCTTTAGGTTGTTGCACATTCTGAGTCAGCAGCTGCATCTGCAGATTTCAAACATCGTGTGACTCACACACGAGTATCTGAGGAAACACAGAACACACAATGCTAACACACTGACTAATACGTGTAACACCCCGCTTGTCTAGACGCTTGATCACAGCCATAATCGTAAGGGGCTTAATTATAACAGTAGAGCCAGGTGTGTGTGTGTGTGTGTACACTTTTTAAAAGTCTTGGTTTCAGACCGGACGGACTCTGGATTTTGGATGACATGCAGATGAATTTGGTATGTAGCTAAAGAGGAGCTATTGTTGTTGCTTCAGTCCAAACATTAAGGACGGGCTGTGTGAATGTTTCACCAGCACACAAGCACAAAGTGACCACGGAGGAAATGAGAGGGACACCGAGCGGTCAGGCATTCACAGAAAATTCCACGAGCTGCAGAGGAATTTATGAAACACATTATGAACACTTCAAAACTCATCACTTTAAAGATCCGTTTACACTGATCGTTTCAGGTTGAAATAAACGTCGCTAGGTAGCATGATCGGCGATGTCGCGGGGGTCAGAGGGGGTTTCGGGGTCTTTTAGAGTCAGAGTCAGACCCGACCTGGTCCTGGTCCTGGTCCTGATTGCATCACAGCATCAGTAAGTTTGAAGAGAAAGACGGTGGATGGTTGGAAAACAATCTGGGAGGAGAACTAAAGAAGAGCGTTCAACGCGTTCACTGACTGTATTTTTCCACCTCTGTGTTCTGTCTTTTTTTTTTTTTTTCTCGTATAATAATTGTGTTCTGTAAGCGGTTTTGTAACCGGGCAGATTTGAGGACACAAAATCGAATCAAATTCAGATGGAGTTTAACAACAGAAAATTGTTAGTCTGATTTTGTTTATTTTCCGAGCATGTGATTGTCATCAGACGACTCGTGACAGGAGAACAAGCGGACATTGTCCACTGATGAAGGAAGAAGTAGAATTAAATCAGATGTAATGAGAATGTACGTCCAGGGAAGTGTTTTTACAGACACTTTGATGCCACACGGAGGATGACCTTTGACCTGTACAAAACAAAAACATTATCTGTGATGTCACAATCACATTTTCAGTTCATCTGAGGGAAGATTTGATGAAGCTCACATGAATAAAATCATAACTCCAGTTTGTCCTGTGTGAATGTGTGTGTGAGTCCTGACTGTCTCCAGTGAGGGAGAAGCTGGAGTCCTGCTGGCTGTGTTGTTGTCAGAGCTGTGTTTACATGGCTCCTCCCCTTGTGTATAAAAGCTGTCTGAGTCAAAAAGAAGAAGAACATACTCACTGATTATTTGGATGAAGAGTTTTTACATCATTCTGTGTTGGTTTACATGAAGCTACCAGCTAACTAAAGAGCGCTAACATTAGCATGCTAACACCACAATGTAGAACACAGATGACTGACGCTACCAGCTAACTAAAGAGCGCTAACATTAGCATGCTAACACCACAATGTAGAACACAGATGACTGAAGCTACCAGCTAACTAAAGCGCACTAACATTAGCATGCTAACACCACAATGTAGAACACAGATGACTGAAGCTACCAGCTAACTAAAGAGCGCTAACATTAGCATGCTAACACCACAATGTAGAACACAGATGACTGAAGCTACCAGCTAACTAAAGAGCGCTAACATTAGCATGCTAACACCACAGGTGCAGCGTGAGCTGAGGATGATGTTGTCCACAGCTTGCTCTTAATGTGAACCTGAGTGAGTTTGTTTTGGTTTCATGCTGGTGCTTAAGGGCGCCACCTACTGGATGAAAAAGTTGCACAATCTTCTTTCCTTGTTATCATGGTTTTATTAAAATTTTGTACATTTCTTCGACATCTTATTTCTTCCACATTAGATTAACAGAATGTACAATTAAATAAGAATAAACAGATGTGTGTGTTTGATTTAAGCATCCCATTGTACACATTTTAATGCCTTCACATCCAAACCTAAAGTTTTATGAGTCACTCGTGTTTCCTCCGCAGAGCGAGGGGACGAGGGTCAACCAGTCAGAAGTGGGTTACTAAAAACAGAGACATCCCCCAATCAGGGATCAATGGAAGCTGATAGTTTCGCAGGCGGCTCCATTGATCCTTTCCAGTTAATCACAGAGAAGCGTGAGTTACAACCACGGGTCGACACGGACACCCTGTTGGACGCACGTTGGCACGGAGAGGGAGATTTAATCTGAGGGCACAGCAGGACGCCGCTGAGCGGAAACACAAACGATAACATGACATGCAAACATGAGGGAGACCTCCTCTAACCTCTGCACGTTTATCTGAACAACAAGTCGGGGATGATACAAACAAAACGTTCAGCAAGAAAGAAGGGCTGTTATGGCTGCACTGTGAATAATGTCCCATCATTACAGGAAGACAGACAGAGACAGACCTTCATGTTAAAGAGGAAGAAGACGTTAAAGACAAAGACTCCCTCAGAGAAAAAAAACAGGAATTCAAACCTTCAGAAGAAATTGAGTTGAGCAGCTCGGGCCTGTACTCGACCTGCTCCAGGACCGAGCGGGCCTGGAGCAGGTCTTGTACATGAGGTCGTAATACAACACTTGAAGGGCTTTCAATCATGATCGTGAAGCATGCTTAGTTTACAGGACAGGAGGACGAAAAAATAAAAATAGATAAAAGGGAGGCGTGCTTGTGCTTGAACTGTACCGTGCCACAAAACACATCTGTCAAAGCGTGACAGGGCCAAGGAAGTGCGCCGATACGTCAATGCCAAAAACAAGAGCCGTTATTGGACGTGCGTTCATTTTTAAATCCACTACAAACCTTTCTTATGATTTTTTTTATTAAGTCTAAAAACATTTCAGAAAAGATGCAAATCATTAAAAAATATGAGAACCTCCTTCGAGGCACAACTAAACACACACACACACACACACACACACACACACACACACACACACTGTATGTGTCAGAAGGTTCCTGCAGAAAGGAAGGAAAGGGCTTGTGCATGTTCACATAGATGCTGGAGGAGAACACACACACACACACACACACACACACACACACACACACACACACACACACACACACACACACACACACACACACACACACACACACACACACACACACACACACACACACACACACACACACACACACACACACACACACACACACACACACACACACACACACACACACACACACTGCAGGGGGTTGTGCAACAACAGCGGCAGCCTTTAAAGAGCTCCTGCAGTCAGGTGGGAAATTCCCCGCTCACAGTCCCAGCATTCCTGAGGCGAGAGTTATTTACCGCTCGCCACATCCAAGTGTCGCTCAGGTGGCGCGTTGGAGTCGCTCCTGCTGCGACGCCACACGTGTACGTGTGTGTGTGTGTGTGTGTGTGTGCGTGTGCATTCTGACAGACGATTAATGAGGAGGAAGTCCAAAGAAGTGAGGATGGTTCAAGTTCGTGACCCCGTGTCCAAGTCGAGTTCCTCACAGGTCAAAACAGGACGAAGACGTCAGCGTGTTTGCGTCAGGGACGGGTCAGAGAGCGCGTTTGATCCCCACGTGAAGTCCGAGACGTGCTCGGGGCCTTCTTAAAGCCACTGTACTTACTGATGCCGAGCGTGTCATTTCACAGCGGAGGAGAGTCACAACAGCACAAGATCACAGGCTTCAGTCTGCCACTTTGTGCGGTTACGACTCCCCGGGGGACACGGCCGAGCGGCTAAGCGCCATTTACCTGTGTCACGCTAACACAGCAGCGTCACGCCACACGCTGCCTGTAAAATAATGACTAGAACCCTCTGCATCCCTTACACTTCAGAACAAGTCCTCAGACCTGACACGGATCAGCTCCAGCACAACCAATCAGAAGGCTTTAAATGTGTGATTAGGATGTGTGTGTGTGTGTTAGGCACTGGACAACATTGTAGATGTGAAGATCTGCTGCAGGATTTGGGGGATCTGCTTGGTGTCCATGGCAACGAATGATCTGCCAGCTGGAAGAGTCCTCTGGAGTCTGAAACAAGAAAAGACCGAACTTTAGCAAGAGAATCGTTTCTCTCAACGCGAAGACAGACGTGTGCTTGTTCGGTGTGTGAATCACTTCAAGAGGATGAAGGAGAGTGTGTGTGTGTGTGTGTGTGTGTGTGTGTGTGTGTGTGTGTGTGTGTGAGGGTCATTCACATGGCGGAGCAGAGGAGGACAACGCCGCCTCTTCTTCCTCTGATGGCGCTCCCTCTTTAAATCCCAAATGATCCGAAACATTCCTCTTCAACAGTTAGCAGTTTGTCCTCGGCGGAATATAAAGAGTCCCCGAACTTCAGGACGAAGGACGTGTTACGTAATGTGAACTTCACATTACGTAACAGTTAGCACGTCTTCTTAGCGTGCACGCTCCTGTGACATCGTTGTTCCTCTTTCGCTGCACTCACAGACGAATGTGGCCGTTTTTAGAGAATCTATTTTTAGATATCTTACCATCTGACAGTTTTTGAATTGCTCAACTAGGTTGCTTAAACTGTAACAACGGTCATCGCAGAGTCTTATTCCTTATAAGGTCTGATCAAAGTTCATGGTTATGAAACCCAGAATTTCACAAGACGGCTTCAAGCCTCTTTGGAAGGAGAGCAGCCCTCTCCTGGCAGCCCTGCAGCGTTCTGCAGCGTTCTGCAACACCCCAAAGGGCTTCCAGAGAGCTGGCCAATCAGAAGAAAGTGGGCACGTGGGGAGGCGGGCTTTAAAGAGACGGAGGCGTGTTAGGGGTTCCTCCCGTCTCTGATAGATTAGGGATTTTATTTTCGCAGGAAATCATTCCCAGCTCAGGTTTTATTGGCTGATGACGTGAAGGTGAAGATGAGGATGAACGGGATTATTAATCCCTGTCAGCTTCTCTTCCACCCTCCCACCTGTGTTTGATCTCCACCCCTCTTTACCTCTCAGCCTGATCGCCCAGAGATCCGATAAAGATGGCGAAGGCGTTGACCTGCGGGTCCGACGTCAGGACCTGGCGAAGCGTTCGGGTCGGATGCCGTAGCGCTCCAGGTTGGCGTCGCTGAGCACCACCACGAAGTGCTCGTCGGCCTCCTCTCGCGCCAGCTCCTTGATGCTGGCGTCGGTGCCCTCCAGGGTGAAGTCGCCGCTCATGCAGAACTGAGCGTGTGCGTGCATGTTCTGCGAGGAGGAGGAGAGGACAGTCAGACGTTTCACCTTTGACCTCTGGAACCTGAGAGCGGTGCGTTAAAGGGGTTAAATTCGACCTTGAGGACTTTGAGTCTCTCCTTGTTGTTTTTGGGGACTTTATCCGCTCTGACCAGCTCGATGTCGTAGCCGTCGCCCGAGT
>NC_136702.1:1256906-1264928 GCF_947650265.1 Symphodus melops | reverse complement strand
GGGAAACCATCCTCTCCGTCTTCTGCCTGCTCAAACAGGCCGTTTGGAGATGTTCCCTTCATGACATCACAAAGGGCAGTAGCCCTTGGTGGTCACATATTCTCCAACTTCCTCTTCTCCATGTTCCTCTAACATGTGTCTCCAGTCAGTCTACAAACCCCCCAATGATGAGAAAATGTGTGCTCAAACAGGCCGTTTGGAGATTTCCCCTTCATGACATCACAAAGGGCAGTAGCCCCTCCCCCAGGTGGGGGACACTCCCACAGCTAGGTGTTTGTTCTGCCCTCTGAGTCTGCCTTCTCACCGTAAACAATAGGACATGGAGCCAGAAAGCAGCGAGTACACCCGAGCCCTTCCAGAGAGGGGGCGTGGCCAGACACAGCTCATTTACATATTTAAAGCTACAGACACAGAAACAGCCTGTTCACAGTATTCCACAGTGGGATAGATATCATGTCTTAAAAGGAGCAGTGGAGCATTAAACGACAGTTGTCTCTGGAGGCAGTGAAACCTCTGACCTGTTGTTCCTTGCTGCTGCTGCTCCACCAGTTGGAGGTTTTGGCGGAGGGAGGCTCGCTCTCCGGGGACAACATGAGCCTCCGCACGGCGCCGGTTTCCATGTCCAGATGGAGGACTGTGTTACTCTGGCAGAGAGACAAGCACAAAGCAGATTTAAAAAAAAGGAGTTCAGTTCAAAGAGTCGCTCTGGATTCACACGTTTGATTCTCCCTTCAGCACGGAGATGATATAAACTGAGTGTAAGGTTTATGTTTGGACTTTCTTTAGAGATGGAAAAGTGGACAGAGCCAGACGTTGGAGAATTACATTCCTCAATACATTCAGGAGGAAGCAGGAAGAAGAACGCAACATATTTTTCTGCTCCTCCTTCGAAAAACAAAACAAGAAAAAAAAGACCCCAAACTTGCAGTAAAAATAATAAAAGACATGTAGTTCTTCAGCCTGCCAGCAGAGGGCGCTCTGCTCAAGGTGAAGCAGCTTAATGCGTCCTGTGGTTGTGTGTGTTTGTATCTTTGCCTCGAGTTAAAATGGAAGAACTTTGAAAACGTTTGTTTTGGTTTTTTTAGGCAGTAAATTTCATCGTCCTGCGTCCAATCAGATGTTTCCCTCATGACCTTTAGTTCTTGACATTTTCATGGACGGTAAGAAGGCCAGACCTGTTTCCTGTTTCTCTGCACACACTGTCTTTGGAGGGAGCGTTTGCATGTGTGAGCACATGTGGAGGTTGAAATCTGAGGGGCGGCGTGTTTTATGCATCATGTTGTCTGTGCAAAGTAGAATTTGTTTTTTTGTTTTTGTGCACCACAGGGACAAATAAAGTTTTTTTAATTGAATTGAAACTTTATTGGCCCACACCAGGGCCAATAAAGTTTTTTAATTTTTTTTGTTTTTAATTGAATTTCCCCTCGAAGGCCGACGACCTGCGAACGAACTCCATGTTGTCTGGACCTCTTCATCTTTAGACAGACGTAACGCGATCCATCACTGCTGGTATTTTTAGAAAGCCCTCCTCTTGCCTAATGCGCTCCAGCTGGACGAGAGTCTCTGGCGAGCGCGCATTGTTCTCGTCTGACGCTACGGCCGTCACAGATCACGGGTCTTACGGGGTGAGGGAGGCAAAAAAAAAAACGACCGCTAACCGCCGAGCGTTTACAGAAACTATAACGGTCCTGTGAGCAGCTATTTCAAATCAGTGAGGAATCTGTGGTCGTCCTCTGAAAGGGTTTGAATTCCAGCGTTACATAAGTGTCACGGAGCGAGCGAGTAAACAAAGACGAGAAGAGAGGATTCCTTCATGAGCAGTCAGAGCCGACTTATTAAAGCGTCCTCAAACACGCCACCTTTGTGCTCTCCTGTCAGAAGACTCACGATGACCTTTGACCTGAAACAAAGGAAGATCTCCATGACAACCAGGTCGTTTCATCCAGGGGAGTTCTGCAGGAAGTATCAGCGCACGCTTTGGGAGAGCTTGCGTCCTTTTTTGAAACGTGCCGATAAAAGTCCACCAGGCGGTCCGGGATGAAACGCCACTTCACGGTCAATGAGTGGTGTTAAAGGCGAGCTTCTTGGCGTCCTCTGTGGCGTGAACGGGTCTCCTCTCCGAGCTGTCACGTTGTGTCGTTCGCTCTCAAACCTGCTCAGTGTCGTGAGGAAGATTTTCCTGCTGGGATGTTAGACCGCCGTTTCACCTTCAATCTGAAGGTCGTGGAGGCGTAATGGGGGGGGCGAGGTCGTGTGTGTGTGTGTGTGTGTGCCCACCTGCTCCTCGTGCAGCACCACCTGTCCGTCCAGCGGACTCCCAAGAGGAGCGACGGTGACAAACGGCTGCCACACGCCGCTGATGGTCCTCGGGAAGACGTCGTAGAGCTCCATGCAGCGAATCGCCTCGCCGCGCTCCTTCATGGAGAACAGCGAGACCGGGTTACACGTGGCCACGAACACCACGTCTGCAAACCGGAACAGAAGGGGGGGGAGGGGGGGGGGGGGGGGGTAGAATGAGTTAAACACGTCTACGCTGAACGCACTCTGATGGCGTCTGCGTGCGAGCGCGTACCGTCTTTGGCGGTGACGTCACAGATGATGTTGACTTCGTTCATGGGAAGCTGCCAGTGCGCCTTCTCCTCGCTGAAGCTCAGAGCGCGGCTCTCCTGCCGGTCACAGGGGGAGCTCTGCACACGCAGGAACACGGGACCCTGCGGACACGGGACGAGCGTCCAGGTCAAGTCAGAAAAACATGGCTGCTCGTTTTCTCTGCTTCTGCAGAAAATGGCTGGAAGACGAAACCTCAGAGGATCCAGTCTGAGCTTTAAAGGCTTCTGATTGGCTGATAAATAGTTTATATTCATGCACAACACACAGAGGGGAATTCTGGTGTTTTTAAATGTCAGAGCCAAGTTTTATAAAAACTGTTTACCTTGATGTCTATGGGGTGTGTCTCGGTGGGACAGAGCAGTTTGCGCCGAGCGTTGACACCCTGGTTTATCGTCCAGTACCCGGTCATCTTGGCCTCGGGCAGCGGCAACCTGAGGGGTCAAAAGTCAAATTATGACGGCTGAGCTACAAATGTGTGTGTGAGAGAGAGAGAGAGAGAGAGAGAGAGAGAGAGAGAGAGAGAGAGAGAGAGAGAGGATTTCATGACAACGGAGACTTTAGTTTTATCCCACAGTCGCTAGAGAAGCTGAATGATGCCGGGAAAAGTCTGTGCTCGGCTTGTTATGTCTGGCCTGATGTTTACTGCTCCTCAGTGTGAAGAATGATTGGGAGCTGGATCGTGGCCACGCTCTTATTGGCTGCAGGTGGGACGAGATATGCAAAGATTTTTAAGAGGATAAACAGGGTGCGAGGAGGAACTGAGCGCCGACCATAAATATGTCTGTGAGTAGAAAATCAAAGAGGAACACGAGAGAAGCGGTTTCTTGTTTTGCACGTTCGAAATCGGGAATCAAGAGAGAAATATTTGCTTTTATGTGACAGCATTTGTTGTGGGGTAAAAACTGTTCAAGATGAGGCTCTAAAAGATCCTTAAAGATTTAAAGGTCACATATTCTCCAACTTCCTCTAACATGTGTCTCCAGTCAGTCTACAAACCCCCCAATGATGAGAAAATGTGTGCTCAAACAGGCTGTTTGGAGATGTTCCCTTCATGACATCACAAAGGGCAGTAGCCCCTCCCCCAGGTGGGTGACACTCCCACAGCTAGGTGTTTGTTCTGCCCTCTGAGTCTGCCTTCTCACCGTAAACAATAGGACATGGAGCCAGAAAGCAGCGAGTACACCCGAGGCCTTCCAGAGAGGGGGCGTGGTCAGACACAGCTCATTTACATATTTAAAGCTACAGACACAGAAACAGCCTGTTCTGAGCAGGGCTGAAATAGAGGGGTTTATAGACATGATCAAATACAGGATCAGAGTGGATTTACAACAACACACTTCACACACATGATGAAGAGGAGCGAGGACACTGATTGAACCTGAAGAAGAGGAGGAGATCATGTGACCTTTAAATGACCTTTAGAGCTCGTCTCCATGTCATTCAGACACGATGGAATAAAATCATCTTTTATTTATTCTTTAAAGGAAAATACTTGTTTCTGCTCTGCTCTTGAGATTCAGGAAACTGAAGGTTTGAATGTTTCGAGTCAAAATAAAACCACAGGAGACAGAAGAAACAAATATTTTCCTTTATTTAAAAGACAAAGCTGTACATCATGAGACAATGTGGTGGATATATTAGCTCTGAATCGTTCCTTAAAAAAGGACATGTGAGGTAATGAGAATGATCTGCACACTTAATGAGGAGACTTCATGGAAGCCTCAGGATTCAGTCTGAAAACCCGCCAAGAGGCGAAAGGCCGAATCAGCCGACTTCAAGCACGTCAGGATTACACTTCAAGAAGTTACAAATAATCTAAATCAGCGTCTATCAGAAGCTCGCTGCACGAGTGTGAGAGCTCGCACTGAAACCACCGGGCTGTCAACTCCTCATTCTAGATATTTGGGTTTTTGTGCCTTCATTGTGAGATATGAAAGGAGGTCGGATTCAAACCTGGGTTGCCGTTTTGCAGGACTGCAGCCTCTGTACAGGCGCAGTAACCACGAGGCCACCGGCGCCCCGAGATGAACCCATTTGAGAGTAAATGTTTTTTTTTAAGCTTTTTGGGGTTAAATTTCTTAAATATTGAATAAAATTATGTATCTTAAATTTGGTCCTTAAATAGGACAAAAGATTTCACGAAGCAAATCAGTTCTTGCCGAATCAAACTCAGGCATCACCGGCGCTCTTTTCCAGATTTAGCATCCTCCTCCGTAGTTTAGCCGCCTACGGATCGAGTCGGATCTCGAATTTAAAAAAAACAAACAAACAAAAACAGTAAAAAGTAACGGAGCAGTGACGGTCATACAGCGGTCGTTGTCATAGCGACAGGACAGGCGTGCAAACACTTAACGCAACTAATATTTCAGCTCCTGCGGCGATATAAATATCTCATAACGATGACGACGGCACGTCACACCGAGTCAGTTTGACCGGAGGGGAAAATATTGTCACTTAACTCGTGAGAGAAATTCTTGTTGTGAAATCTTCGGGTCTTTAAAAATGAAGGATTAAAAAGCAGCGTGGTGAGGCGTCAGCGTGGCGAGGCGTCAGCGCCTGCGTGATAATGTGTCTGGATGTAAACGTTACTGTGTGACCGAGCGTCTCGCCGCCGCCTCGCGCTCCACAGCTCTCTCTTACTCCTTGGCCAGGTTGACAGACGTGGGCTTGGCTCCGATGGGGATCCCGTGTTTGTGCAGCGCTTCGATCAGAACCTCCCGCGTGTCTTTGTTGTAGGAGTCGAAGTCGAAGACGTTTCGCACCACGTTGGCCAGACCCTCGTCAGGAAACTTCTGCAAAGGGGGCGGAGGAAGAGGAGGAGGAGGAGGAAGAGGAGGAGGAGGAGGAGAGAAGAAAGGACGGTTAAAATGATTTAGGATGATCTCACACTGAGGTCAAAGCACGGCTCGCTCTTCACTGCTCTGACACGAGCTCGTTAGTTATTGTGTTTGTGACATAACCGGAGACATTCAAGTTACACGCTGTGCAGTAACCATGGCGATATGACATTAAAGTCAGCTGGAGCAGACACGGAGGCAATCACGTCAAGGTATCGTTCAGAGGACGGCAGCAGGGTCGAGGGTCACGGTGCTGAAAACCGTCTCCTCCTGGAGGTCGCGTCCTCTGGCAGATTACACACTGTTCAGATGAGGTCCATCACCACCATCATCTACTTTTACATCTCAATCTCCCAAATCTACAGAACATGAACGGCTGTGTTTGTTTCAGCAAACAAAAAGTAAAGTGTCATATTGTATTTAATTTTGGCACTTTATTTTCTTTGTGTAATTTTAGTAGATTTTAATGTGCGTCTTTGAATTAAATCACAGAAACACGAAGTGTGTTTGTTAGATTACGTCTTTGCTCCTTTGGCAATAAAATCGTACAGTTTTGGAAACTCTCTTTATTAGCCTTTAAAAATGGAGCCACACTTGTGAGGAACATGATGAGCAGCGTGTGGGTTACGCCCGTGAAATAAACTCGCCAGATCTTCTCTGCCGATGCCAAAACTGGGAATCAGCACGACAAGAAAAACCGACAAGATCCCAAGAAGAAGAGCGTTTCCTGACGCTGTGGGCAACAGAGGACGCCACGTCTTCTACAGAGACACAAACGTCTTCGTGTGAGATTTACGGCCGAGAAGACGCATTGGTTAAAGACATACGGAAATAATCTACCGAAACACACATGGAAGGATGGAAGGAAGGAAGGATGGAAGGAAAGAAGGAAGGAAGGAAGGAAGGAAGGAAGGAAGGAAAGAAGGAAGGAAGGAAGGATGGAAGGAAGGAAGGATGGAAGGAAAGAAGGAAGGAAGGAAGGATGGAAGGAAGGAAGGATGGAAGGAAAGAAGGAAGGAAGGATGGAAGGAAGGAAGGATGGAAGGAAGGATGGAAGGAAGGAAGGATGGAAGGAAAGAAGGAAGGAAGGAAGGAAGGAAGGATGGAAGGAAGGATGGATGGAAGGAAAGAAGGAAGGAAGGAAGGAAGGATGGAAGGAAGGATGGATGGAAGGAAAGAAGGATGGAAGGAAGGAAGGATGGAAGGAAGGATGGAAGGAAGGAAGGATGGAAGGAAAGAAGGATGGAAGGAAGGAAGGATGGAAGGAAGGATGGAAGGAAGGAAGGATGGAAGGAAAGAAGGAAGGAAGGAAGGAAGGAAGGATGGAAGGAAGGAAGGATGGAAGGAAAGAAGGAAGGAAGGAAGGAAGGAAGGATGGAAGGAAGGAAGGAAGGAAGGAAGGAAGGATGGAAGGAAGGAAGGAAGGAAGGAAGGATGGAAGGAAGGAAGGAAGGAAGGAAGGAAGGAAGGAAGGATGGAAGGAAGGAAGGAAGGATGGATGGATGGAAGGAAGGAAGGAAGGAAGGATGGATGGAAGGAAAGAAGGAAGGAAGGATGGAAGGAAGGAAGGAAGGAAGGAAGGAAGGAAGGAAGGAAGGATGGAAGGAAGGAAGGAAGGATGGAAGGAAGGAAGGAAGGAAGGATGGAAGGAAGGAAGGAAGGAAGGAAGGAAGGATGGATGGAAGGAAGGATGGAAGGAAGGAAGGAAGGAAGGAAGGATGGAAGGAAAGAAGGAAGGAAGGAAGGAAGGATGGAAGGAAGGAAGGAAGGAAGGAAGGAAGGAAGGATGGAAGGAAGGAAGGAAGGAAGGAAGGAAGGATGGAAGGAAGGAAGGAAGGAAGGATGGAAGGAAGGAAGGAAGGAAGGAAGGAAGGAAGGATGGAAGGAAGGAAGGAAGGAAGGATGGAAGGAAGGAAGGAAGGAAGGAAGGAAGGAAGGAAGGAAGGATGGAAGGAAAGCAAATTAGATCCAGGATGGGTTTTTTCTGCGGCTGCCATTTTTTTAAAGAGTTACGACGATCTCCTTCATGGACGTTGCTCGGTTTCCTGGGACTTTAAATCTAAATAACCACCTATCCCCAACTGCTCACCATCGATTGTAAGCACAAAGGCACACGTATGACCAAAACAATGGCCGCTGCAGCCATCGACTGTCTGTCAGCGTGCAGGAACAGAAGGTCAGCGGGGAAATCAGACATAAGAGGTCCTCTCTGCCCTGCAGCATTGAAGGAAGCTTCATATGACCATCCCAGTCAAATTGCATTGTTCCGTACACACACACACACACACACACACACACACACACACACACACACACACACACACACACACGCCCTAACGTCATTTAGATGGATGCACGTCCTCGCCGTCTCACCTGCAGGTGTTTGACGATGTTGACCACCTCTCGGGTGGAGTAGGGGTAGGTGATGGTGCCCAGGTCGGCCATGGACCTCAGCTCTCCGAACGCAGCCACCAGCTTCTGCAGAGTGGCGTCGGGGACGTCGGGGCCGTACTGCTTCAGCATGGCCAGCTCCGCCTGCGGCTTTGGATTGTCCACGGCGTGGCAGCTGAAGATG